>NW_019727393.1:661571-682087 GCF_002891405.2 Cryptotermes secundus | reverse complement strand
TTCGTGTAGGATTAGCTTTGAGTCCGGCTTTCCACTAATTGTAATGATTCTATAATTCTATTAGTAAATTCGTTGCTAATTTCTCGAATATATCAGGTAATGAGATCAACTGGGCTCCACGAACATTGCCGCGCCAACAAGGAGAAGAATATTCGGCATAGCTTGAAACTTACCGGTGGCAATAGCACGCAGAAACAGCAATAAATGGAGGATTTCTGGGATCTAACAGCAAAACTGGAATTCCCAACAATATGGAAAGAATCAAGTGTTAAATATATCCAAGTTCTCCTCTATTCCACTTTCCGTATTTTGAGAAAATAAAAGTAGGCTTATGACATCATCTTGCTGTCTCTGTGTGTATATCCTTCTAATAACTTCGGAACGCCTGAATCCATCTTTATTAAACTTCATATACATATTACGCCACTTGAAGCATACTCCATAAATTCCGCCCAACAGAAATACCAATATTTCAGCCTCTCAGATTATAACGGTAATAACATTACTGCTGTTTGAAAATCTTGAACCGATCGTCATGAAGCTTTGTATACGTACTGTGACGTATTTGCCCTATGCAGGATACCCCCCCTCCAGCGGTGACGTAACAACATCGGAGCAATTGCAGCTGCTAAGGTAACAGGCCAGTCAACACTCCGTCCCCCTCCACCCACGGTGACGTAACAGTACTTCCCATTGTGACGTAACAAGGGGACACCGCTGTAACACGAGGCAACAGGTAACGGTATAAAAAGCCGGCTGAGCAGTATGTGAGGAGAGTGTGTGATCAGGAGTGACAGTGCGGATCGTGAAGTCGCTTAGCCAGTCAGTTGCAGTCTAGCGGTCGCCGGAGTGAATGGAAACAGGACAAGTATTTGTGATACTGCCAATGACAGTAATTGTGAGACTGTAAATTGTGTAATTGTGAGAACGAGTGTGGAATAAATTCGCTAGATCCAAGATGGCGTGAAGTTATTTGTCGCGTGCATACCAAACACGTGACCACTCACCTCTAAGAAGTGCCGAGGTCAAGAAAATGTAGATCTATATATCCACTTCCCCAAACACCTACATGGCGTAATGCTTAATTAGTTAAGCACAGGAACAACATAAATTTTACCTTGCAAATTAACGTCAGACTCATTACGGCTTAATGTTCATTATGCGGATTGTAAACGTCTGGATAACCGGCTTATGGTCGTGGTATGTTAAAAACATGAAAATTATAATATAGATTGTGGACGTAAGTAAAATTTGTCGAAATTACGTCACTTTTCATTTAGGTTCCTGCAAAATATATGTACGTTTGTGCGAACTTCGGCGTAAGCTACAAGATGGGCTACACTGAAATTATTTTCGTGACTACACAACGATACTTTTCATCTGAACAGGCTACACAGCTTCTTATGGGTGTAAGCTTGTGAATGGTGAACTATGGCTCATGTGCAATAACAGAACCATGGTCTGACTGAAATCAATATTCCAGAATTAACGATGACTCAATTCTTCACCGCTGTGACTCTGGAGATTGCTGTTCTCTAGGATGTGGTGACGTGTGCTATGATATGGTATGGTTTAGAGTTGGCAAAATTTCAGAGAATTTTTTGCATTCAGCATTACGGAATAAGAAATACAGAACATCTAACCTGAAGATGGAGGTAGCAGCAGGTTCTTCAGAAACATGGACGGACTACAAGGCGTTACTTTGTAGAAAAGGGTAGCCATTCCAGAATTTAATTTGAAAGGGCGAATAAAAACACGAACACTTCAGCAATTCTGCATTTTTGAACAGGATCTACACTAACCGGCTGCCTTCTTCAGCGCAGATCCCTTTCTTATATGACGTTTAATAGCGATATTTCTCTTACTGCCTAGCTTATGTACCGTCGAATAAAGCGGTATTTTGTGATTTCCAAATGGAAACACTCTATAGTGAATTGGTTGTAGTCTATTTAATGGTACTATTTCATCAACTGTGGACACAGAGAGGGGAGGTCTGTGAAGTGTCTCGACCAGACTTAATGAACACTTCTGTCTTCTGGGATATGATATGTAGTCCGTTAAAAGTCAACGGATGTTTCGGAGGAATATATCACCTCCTTCTTCAAGGTAGAAGAATAAGCCGAGCAAGAAACCAGCGTAGAAACACGTGACAAACTTGCCCACAAGATGGAAATATTCACAACCATCGCTGTGAGAACCTCAAATTCTACATGGGTCCATTGAGGTTGCTGGATGGAGATCTGAAGACGCATTCTCCAGAATACGTAACACAACTGTGACCACTACACCGCTACCCTCGATAAGCACCAGGGAGGCTCTATGCCTTTACACATAAAAACCCGAAGAGACAATTAGAAATTCTATTAACGTAACCCTGAAATATTTTTTATTCTCCCCAATTTCTGAAAATCCCCAACGCGGTTTACGCCTGGCCCTTACAGCTGCAGTTTAGTTCAATTACAAAACCATCTGCAAGCAGGAAGTTTGGCGCAAATGGGAGAGTAACATTATTAGTCACGGCCTTCACTGTATAAACGGAAGAGGCCAGGTTCTGCACCAACCCCTGGCCGCGCTCGAAGAAGAAGAAGGGGGAACAAATTAGCCGCTCTACTCTTTCTTATGATTGCCTCTTCTAATTATTTTCTTCCCCACAGATTTCATGAACTTTATTTTTCTCACTTTGCAATACGTGACCTCGGAGTGGACAGGAAGATAATATTAAAACGCCACGAAAAAGTTGGTGAAGATGTATGCTGTAGTTATGTGTCCGGGACGTGCTCGGATCGAATCTTGGTCGAGACACCTGCTGTACTGACCGAGATTCTTATTACATCCTTAGATTTCTCCAGTTCAATACCGGGACAGTACCTAAGTAAAGCCAACATCACTTCCTTCTAATTCCTTATTAGTTCAAATGTTACCCTAACATTTGACTGTGAATAATGTGGCTTATGAAAGTGTAGTATTTTTTTCCTTGGCACTACAGCCCCAGTGGGCCTAGGCCTGCCTCCTTGAACTTCTCCGTTCACTTCGGTTTTTCTAGATCTTAGACATGCGGTAGGACTCCTTGGGCGGGTGATCAGCTGGTCGCAAGGCGAGAATGTAGTATAGTATCCATAAAATTAAAGTGGACATTGCAAATATAGGGTATGTATATACTGATTGGGTTGAACTTGCTCAGGATAGGGCCGATTGGTAGATCCCAGTGAATGCGGATGAATACTTTCCTGGTTTCAAGGAACGAAGAGGATTGCATCGTCCAAATATATTTGTCCTAAATGGAATTGGATGGGTATTCAGTTAGCTGGTTGTTAGTGTCTGTGTTATGTAGAGCCTGGTCCTAAAGCCTCCATACGTAAAGAAAATTAACATTCCTTAACAAAATATAAATTTATTCACAAAATATGCTCGATATGGTTGTCATTACTTTGAAGATACACACCGACGCGACGCTTCCAACTGTAGTGAACTCTCGTTCATCCGGTGTTAAGCCCGAAATTGCTGTTCCAATGCGTCCGTTCAGGTAATTCACGTTTCGTAACTTTCCCTGGCACATAATGCTTTCAAGTGTCCCCACAGGTGAAAACGAAGTGGGCTGAGATCTAGTGACCCCGGAGGCCACTCCACCGGGCCACGGCGACCAATCCAGGAACCCGGAAACTGCAGACCCAACTATCGCCGCGTGAAGAAACAAAAATGAGTTGGTGCCTCGTCTTGTTGAAAACAACTGGAAATTATCCATGCTAGTTTACCCTGTCTTGCAGCGTGTTCAGATACATTTCAGCATTAAGATTTGTGTCAAAGAAAACAGGTCCAAACAATTTTGGTGTCCCTCGTCCCGCAACACACCATCAGTTTCCTAGCATCTTGTTATGTATGACGGACTCATCCCGAGCGGGTTTGAGTAACTCCAGTAGCGCATGTTTCGGTGATCAACTTCTCCACTAAAGTAAAAGTTGACTTAGGCAGCGTCATAGCTCAAGCGCTTAGTCGCTGGCTTCCCACCGTGGTGGCCTGGGTTCGATCCCGGGTTTGTTGAAGTGGGATTTATGATGGACAAAGTGGTGCTGGGGCGGGTTTTCTCCTAGTACTTCGATTTCCCCTGCCAATCTTCATTCCACCAAATTCTCCATCATCATAATCACCCGGTCAAGCTACAATAGGCCAATCAGTGGCCGCCGTGTCGAGTGGACCCAGTTGGACTCCACCCCCCACTAAGCGAATTAAAAAAAATTGACTTCATCAGTAAACAAGATCTCAGATGGCAATTCTGTGTCGCCGTCCAATTTGTTTACTGTCTATTCTCAAAATTGTATCCATCTATCCGGGTCGTCTGCACTAAGATGCTTGCAAGAGTTTCATTTTCATGGTTGCCATTTGTGTTTTTCCCAAATGCGCATGATACTCGATCTGCTCACACCGCTTTCTGCAGCCAACCTTCGTGTTCTTTCTCGGGGACTCCTTGCAAATGCACCTAACACCACGCCGGTTGTACCTTCATGAGATCTCGGTTGGTATGTAACACTTCAAGTCGTCCTGAACTTCTCAACAAATTTGGCAACAGTGTCGTGCGTGATGTTCTTGACATGTTCATGTTAAAGTTAATTGCAACATTGGGAGAGCTTCCTGCTCCGGCAATCAGAATGACTTCCATACGTTCATTGTTTGACACAGGTATCTGAAAAGAGACAAATAATTCAATATGTATGTAGAATATATTTTCATAATAAAGTTGGATTTTGTTAAACAAATGTTGATTTTCCATTTGTATGGAGACTTTTGTCCAGTTGTCAGTTTTATACAGTAATTCTATATTTAGCTTTATGTATTGCTTCAAGAACGTTCCTTGCAGGGGATGCCAACACGTCTTGCAGAGGTCCCAAGAAATCCTTGGACTCCAGACTGCGTTTAAGCAAAACGAATTCGAGCACCATCGCAGAGATTTTCATGAAAATGGAAAATGCCGAATTTAATTAAACTGTGTCGATCCTTTCTAATTTCAGTTAAAAATCGGACTACTATATCGTACAATTTGCATGAAATCCTAAATGTGCTTATCTCGAGTGAAACACGTGCATATTCCGCTCATAACTCGCTTATGTTTATCAGAGCGAAACGTGTTTATAACGAACACTGCACAGAACAACGAAACATATGTTTTAATGTCCAACGGGTGTTTCCATAAGCCTTGCGGGTTTAAATTTAATTAGAGTGAGTGAACACGCCACAATTTTTGTGCTAGGTACGTATGTATATATAACGTGAGTCAGTTACACATGACACACTGATAAATTTATCAATCTGATTAATTTTAACAAATTTTGTTAAACTGTGAGAGTTGTAGGTAGACATAATTGTGTATCATACGTAACTAATATTGTAAAGGCGTGAACGTGAAATTTACTAGTCGAAACAAGCCGTTCTCTAGTTTATGGAGTTTAATGAACTGCTTAAATAATAACGGGATGATAAATTAATATACGTGATGAGAATATTATCTTTATTGTGTCATTTCATACGTGAGAGTAATATTCGCTCCAAGTGATTAATTAATAGTTAGCTACATAGTTCATATAAATATCAAAACTATTCACGAGAGGAAAAAAATGGATGAAAAATATTTATCTTTTACTTTTGCAAAATTTGGACCTATATCACATTGGTAAGATTGGTGGTCATCCTGTATCCCGCGGCCCATGGACTGAACATTATTGCCTATAGATATATGTAATGTTGATAATAAACTGCACTATACCTCTGTCCTATAAATGTAAAGAAATTTATCTAATTAGAATTTCGAAACTTTTGGAATTTATAAGGAACCAGATATGTTAATCCACAAGATCTAAAAGTTTCTGGTGATGATACGTTAGTATAGATATGTACGCAACAAAGAAGAGCTGTTGAAAGCGATGTTCTCTTTTGCGGTCCGTGCCGAGGTTATGTAACAGGGGCTAGCTGCTATTAATGGAGAGTCTTGAGACGGCAGCTAGAAGAGTAGGAGGTAGCTGTTAGATAGTCGCCAGCCGGTAACAACATGAACACGTAAGAAGAAGACATCGTTTGCGATCCGTCACCAGGCAACGACTGGTGTAGGCAGAAAACTGAAAAGATTTTATTTGTGCTGCAAGTGATATTTGGAGTGTGTAACTCAGTGAGGCTGAAGCAATTAATTGTGATTACGAGTTGTAGGAATTCAATAAATTCGATTACCAATCCAAACCCCGTCTATAGTCACTATGTTACGTGACAACATATAATCTTTTGGTTTCTTTATTTGCACTATAAAAATACACAGGTTATACACCGCCAGTGCCGATATGTATAGAAATTATCGGACAGAGGAAAAAGAACACATTCTGGAAATCCAAGTTTGAATGTAATGAAATAGTCATGTCATTCTTATCGTTGCGNTCCGAAACTTTTGGAATTTATAAGGAACCAGATATGTTAATCCACAAGATCTAGAAGTTTCTGGTGATGATACGTTAGTATAGATATGTAAGCAACAAAGAAGAGCTGTTGAAAGCGATGTTCTCTTTTGCGGTCCGTGCCGAGGTTATGTAACAGGGGCTAGCTGCTATTAATGGAGAGTCTTGAGACGGCAGCTAGAAGAGTAGGAGGTAGCTGTTAGATAGTCGCCAGCCGGTAACAACATGAACACGTAAGAAGAAGACATCGTTTGCGATCCGTCACCAGGCAACGACTGGTGTAGGCAGAAAACTGAAAAGATTTTATTTGTGCTGCAAGTGATATTTGGAGTGTGTAACTCAGTGAGGCTGAAGCAATTAATTGTGATTACGAGTTGTAGGAATTCAATAAATTCGATTACCAATCCAAACCCCGTCTATAGTCACTATGTTACGTGACAACATATAATCTTTTGGTTTCTTTATTTGCACTATAAAAATACACAGGTTATACACCGCCAGTGCCGATATGTATAGAAATTATCGGACAGAGGAAAAAGAACACATTCTGGAAATCCAAGTTTGAATGTAATGAAATAGTCATGTCATTCTTATCGTTGCGGAAATTCACGAAATGATGAAGAAAATATTTTCAAGGTCATGTATATTCCGTTAAACAAATCTGTTACTCATATTTAAAAATTATTTTCGTTCGAGGACGTTAACATTTCGATTTAATAAAATAAACACAGGTCTGTTGTTAAATAAGGAAAATTACCTTTGTTTTCTAAACACATGAAGGTATATATGAGAATATTTCTACAGATACACTAGTCCACGCCAAAATCGGTCACACGAGTAGAAATACATTTCCTACGACAGTAGTTACGAGTCCATGTACGCCAAAGAATTAATTAGATAGGTATGGAAAGAGGAATTCTCTAACAGTAATAAGTTTATAAACCAGTCTATACAGACCGTAGCTAATAATCTTACTGATTAAAATAATCCGATTTGTAAAAGTCACAATTTGTGGCATTTTTATTCCGAAAAATTCCAACACTACAGAATTCTAGTCTTATTAAGAAACTGGCAATTTATTTTACTGGCTGTCTCGAAATACCCGCTCCAGACCGCATATAAATTTCACTTTTCGTTTACAACTGACTATATGAAGAAGGAATTTACCGAAAGTGTACATAGAAGTTCACTTTCTGCTTCACGGCAAATAGAACCAACTGATTAACATTGTTTAAGAAACAGGTGTTATTTATTCTGAGACTCACATGTAAAATGAATATGCTCCACCAGAACAATACACATATTTTATTGTTAATGTAGATCACACGCATATTTACAACTCTCCTTTAAAAGATTAATGCACATTAAGGTTTGAATGCAATCTGTTAGAAACTGTGTCTTGAACTGTTAGGAAATTTTATGCAGTTTGTCCAGGTAATATGAAGTGTGTTATGTCATTTTAGTTGATAATTGTTTTAGATCTTTTTCAATATTTATACCTCTTAGACGGAACAGTACTTAAAAAAATTTTTTGAGAATGTGAAGTCCATAAATTAATTCCGATGATCGCACGCAACTAAAAATTGGTCAAAATTAGGATTATTGCAATGCATTAAAAACTTTAGCAATATTATATCATAGCGTTCTCTCACGCAAATTGAGCAAGTCATGTATATGTGTAATAGAGTCGTGTAAATGCATCATTTTCGTAGCTTCTTAGTTAGGACAACACTTAGTTAACGATTTCGTATATATTTACTATGTTTCGACAATTGTCGTAAATATATATGAACATTTGGACAAGTGTTGTTGTAACCAACAAGCTACGAAAATACACATACATATATACAGTGTATTCCGGTTAATTGTGACACATTGGAATTAGAGCAATTTGTCCCAAATATATGAAGTTGCACGTAAAGGTCCAAAAAAGCATAAAACAGGTATGTAAGAAAAGGGTAAAATTTCCTTTCTTTCAGTAACAAATTATACTGATTTCAGATGAGCTGAAATAATTTATGAAAATCACAGAAAAATATTTACCCTACAAACAAATTCGATTTATTTACGTATTCAACAAGCATATGCTTCTTAGCAGTTAGTGATTTTGGAGAAATTGCTATCTTCTCCACAGTGACCGCAATTGAACAGAATAAGAGCAGATTTTAGTGCAGATATAGGACTGCCATCATTGTTTTTCGGCACGAAATTAAGTCGCAATCCAGAAATAAATTTCGTAATTAAACTGGCGGAAAGATACAAGGGTTTCAAAGTGGGCATTCTGGAATGTATTTGGATTAAAAGAGGGAGACCCAAGATATTTACGACATCAGGCCTACGCATCGAGAAAATATGTGAATTAGTCGATATTTTAGTGCGTCGTTCAGTAGTCCTTTGTTATTAATGAATACACAAAAGGTCTCGATTTTAGGTTTTTCGGTGGTTCATTGTTGATGTTGATTCCGCCTTTTGAGTCATTGCACTGTGTGCTTTAGACAGTGCTGAGGACATTACGGAGGTACATGCTGCCTCTGATTTCAGTGCCCAAGTGAGTAGGTTGAAACAGGGTTCATGTACTACCGAAACATCGGAAAACCACATCCACATGTGCAAAAGCAGAAGAAGAGAACAATATAAAGAATACAGATAATCACGTAATAATTTAAAATCCGATCGCTCAATGGTTCATTTACTTGGCCTGCACTTCAAATTGTAATAGAGCCATTAAGGTTTCACTTTGCACGAATCACAATAGAGTCTTGTCGGTCATGAGAGCTGTTAGTGTGAAGTCCTGTTATTATTTGCATCATGATATGATTAATTATGTGCTCAATGTAATTATCAATTACAGTTAATAATTGTACGATACAGATACCAGTATAATTGTTTCTATGTTGCCTAAACTTGCTCATGGTCTCTAAGTACTGTCAGTCAGAATTACTGGGCTCTTATACTTTGTCCATCGACCAGTATCCCTAAAAATTATAGAACACAACATTTCGCAAACTAGATCTGTTTCTGTCCTTAGACAAGGGGGAACACAACTCCTCAGTTGGGTCCCTTAGAAAGATGTAATATGTCACTGGACAACTCATTTCTGACCCTGAGTCTGAGTCTTATGTCACGACCGACGGTCAGTGGGCCAGTCTCTCTTGGAATAAAGCACCCATTTGGGTCTTAACGATCAGATTTTTATTACTGTCAGACAGTTGAGGGTTTGTTGATGTGGGGCGTTCTTTCTTACGAGAGGACGGGTCTGTTGTTTACAATCGCTGCTGTTCCTCGCCAGCGCAGTCATTCTCCGGTCCGAGTCACTTGGGACTCGCGACTATATTTTACTGTCACAGATTCGAGACTTCCCTTTTTATCATCTCCTACGACTAGCACAGTTACGTTGATAAAGCATGGACAGACCTGAAGCTAAGGTAGGATAGAGGCGAGAATTTTTATGCAACACACCTAGCCAACAAACCAAGTACAATGAACGTTAATGCATAGGATTAGATGGAGAATTTGTGAAATAATTTTGTGTCTACCACTAGCGCCATCTGTGGAGTAAAACTGAGCACTAAGGACTGAAACCTCATAGAACCCCATGAAGATTCTGTCATATGTCGATATTCTGACCATCATTAGAACACTATAGAAAATATTTTATTGCAGAACATCTCTGTAATATTAGGGGAACTATCTTGCTCAGCATAGCCAGGCTTATTCCTGCCATATTTTAATTTCACTTACTATAAATACAATCACATTAATTCTGGAGTAGAAACGAGTATATAATTTTAATACAGTCAGTTGCTCCTCCTCTTCCCCGACTGCAATACATTTAATATTGCAAAGAGCTTCCTATTCCTTTTAGCATTCATTTAATTCCTTCCCTCTTGTCTCAATATTCTGATATTCTCTTTTCACGTTTTCTTGTTTTCCCTTCTGCATATTCCTCCTTGTTGACTTGCCTCTCATATTTTCTTGAAGTATCTTCAATTCTCCATCCCGTTTCATTTCCTCCCATTGCGTTCTTCGAGACTCTGTGCTTATCTCCCCACACTGAGCTTGCCAGTTTCCGAGTCCGCGACGGCTTCTTTGAGCAGCTTTCTATTCTGATCTCATACACACACGACCCTTCTCTTTCAACTGATTCTCTTGTAGCAGAACACGAAGACTCAGCACTGCTAAAATCACCAAACAAGTCTAGCACAGTCCAGCCTCACAACTTACTTCAGTAGATTCAAAGCAGTACTCTTCTCCTGGCTAATAATTCTCTCTTTCGAGTGACTGCTTTTCATGAGAACTCTGATCGAAATCTTATAGAGTTTTGAATTCTCCCATACGAAATATACACCCAACCCCTTGTACATTCCTAAGTTCTACTTTCCTAATAATATTAAGCTGCGCGTGAGAATAATGAGGTCCCTTGAAGTCAAATATCTTGTATTCCTACTCTGGCCATCCTTACTGTATTTAGAGACTGTTCCAAAAATTTATACACATTAGGGTGTAAAAACACATATAATATGAGACATAGTAAGAGTATTTTAAGGTGAAGTGGCGTTGAAACTTGAAAGAAACTCGCAGAACTTAGGACTGACATACCCTGATAGATGGCAATATCCGATGTAAAATAAAACGACTTCAATTTTTTTTTAAGTTTTTGTAGTTTTTACGTTGTGTAATGGAAGAGAATCGTTTCCAAATATTATTATTTGTACTTATGAAGTAACTTTTACACTTAAGGGTGCTATCAATTGACATAGCTTTGTACTGAACCACAGAAAATCTAAATATAACNGCAGGTACAATAGACCAATCAGTGGCTGATGTGCCGAGTGGACCCAGCTAGACTCGACCCCCCACTATGCGAATTAAAAAAAATACTTTCTTAACATAAGGTCGATTAAGATCAATAAAAATATCAATCTTTTAATCAATTTTATCTTCTAATTCAAGAACTACATGATTGAGTCACGTGTATACGTGTATATTCTGATGATTTGTAAATAAATAAATAAATAAAATGTGTTATCATTGAACTGAAAATTTAATGGATCCATTTTACAATAAAAAATTCCCAGATGAATTCTTGTATTTACTGGTGAATTATAAAATACATAAAGGATTCTAATTTTTTATTGTTAAAAGGGTTACATAAAATAGATGAGACATAAGGCGACCTTCATAATTGTGGTATAGGAAGGAAACATATGTAAAATTAAGTGACTGAGAAATGTAATCTGAGAGAGCCCGACGTTTCGGAGAAACATATCGTCTCCATCTGTAGTGTCGAAGAGAAAATCAACAAAGAGCTCAACAAAAGCAGACGGCAAAACGGCTTATTCTTAGGCGAAAATATCGTCTGCTTCTATAGGATCAGAATGCTGATCAGCGGGTTTACAAATCCCTGCTCTTGGATTCGGGTTCCATTGAAGCAAGGCCAGAAATAATTGTTTGAGACTTTACTATTGCATGTGTGGTGAAAAGGTTCTTTTCATTTATGTAAGACCCTGAATGTTCATCTTCATGTTCACAAAACCCCGGAAGTAAATGAATTCAGTCTAAATCCTTACACGGTGTTACATAGAGATACAGTTTAATATCTTCAGCCTCTGCATACTCAGACCTTGCAATGATTTCATTGCACTTAAACCTTCTTTTTGCTTACTTTCCACATTTTAATCTCGTAATTTTCTTACATATCATGCTTACATTTTTAAATAAATTTAAATATTTTAATTTTATGTCTCTTATAATTTGCTTCGCTTAATTTTTCCATTCCCGAAATAAATGCTTACCCTTTCTAGCAACAGCAGTTATTCAAATAAGGTTATTATAAGCTAAACCGCTATAAAATCTCATAGCAGTAAACTTAAATCCTAGTGATAACAACCTTGTGTCCATGATTACACTAGCTGTTTTAAAGGGCACTTCCTCACAAATTCCCCAAGTCTCATTCCTGAAGGTTTCGTGCTCAAAATACAAGTCTGCAAGGATAAGCATAACTTTTAATTATACATTCCCTTTGTCTCTTTCTTGAAGTTGGTTCATCCAAAATATAGGAATGCTCGAACGTCACCAATATTTTATTATTTCTAAGCATATCACATAAGCTTATGATTCGATATTACAGATTATGAAACACATCAAATTTATTTCTTCGATCATCAGACATGGTCAGCCGATTTACCCTCTAATGACACTAACAACTCCATATTTTAACATCACAAAACACTATATTATGACCATTGAATAATTGCATAGAATTCTTAATGTAAACCGCGAATCTTACTTAAAAATGGTTAGCCCGATTAGTCCTTGTGATGGAGATGAAGTATACATACTTAAGGTTATATAATTGGGGAACAAGTTCAGAAACAACACAGTCAACTGGTCTGCAATTACAGTACCAATGAAAGACATCTGAAGTACTTACACATTATTCTGGAAACGCAGATGTTCTGTGGCATTACATTGCAGTTCTAGTAACACACTAAAACATTTGCATTGTACCAAAGTATTCCAAAAGCTATTTAACTTTGTCACAGTCCGTTTTCATTGGAGCTATCCTGTATATTGAAAAAAAGCCAGCTCCATCGCGTCCATCTTCTCTCGCGTCCGAACTGCTGTCACTGTCATTCCAACAATTCTCTTATTTTCGTGGAGAAAAGCTTCCGTAGCGATGTACTGAGTTTCCATAGCAATCACATGATTGCATCTTAGCTTCGAATCGTCTTTGTCGAGTAAAACGAATTTCTCATCAGTTAGCTTGAGCACATCTTCCATTCTGAATGTGACATTCCTCTTAGTAACCCAGTTTTTAATAGTTGCCTACATAAGTTCAATCGGATTGAATAGTGGGTTGTAACGTGGGGGCCGCAAGACTGAATGATCATGCTCGGCTGGAATCCTGTCTATATATAGGTGAGACAGAAAGACTTCTGCTTTCTTAGTAACGGCGAATATCTCACAACTCACTAATTTTCAAACTTGTCTCTCTTATAACCCATCGGCACGTACGGAATAGAAAACAATTTCTTCTGTTGCTGTTCAATTGTTGCTTGTTAGGAATCTGTTGCCTAGCAGCGGGCATTATTTATGGAGTCATTATTTAGCAACATGTCTACACGCTACAATATCATGTTACTTTTATTTTTATTCTATTTTGCAGCTGGATCGTCGTGAATAATTTGCTACTGAAGGTTATTTATTAATAAAGTCCTATGAAGGAGTAGATTTGAAACCAGCCTCTCTGTTAACCACTGCTCTCTTTCTTTCTCTCTCTCCCTCTCTCTCATTCGTATCGCTGTTGTTAATATGCTGCAGGTTAATGGGATCTAAGACTGCAGTAAGCTTAAGGAATGAAATTTTGTCAACATGTGATATTATAAATCGTTTCTCTATAGATACGTACAGGACTAAGCTGGCCAATCAAAGGCCTTGCGTGAGAGCCATGGATATATGTTCTACCCATAAAACCTATGGATCTACGTTCACTTCTGTGCTAAACTACGCTCCTTAAATGTGGTATATACAAAACTTTGATGTTATGACATTCAATGAAGATATATCGACTATTCTTCGATTTGTATCTTGTTGTAATTTATATAAAAATTTAACCTTAATTTATTAAAATTCATAGGATCCATTAAGACACGATTATCCTGACATGTTTCGCGTGTATTTTCTTCAGCGGTGATTTTTGTTAGTCGGTGATATAAAGAACATTGACATTCTACGAATAACACATTGATAAGGTTGTCCAGCGTCAATTCAGGAGGGGTGTCTCTTCACGAACTGTCACGATTAAAGTCGATGCACCGCATTTCAGTGATTTCTGCTTCCTCCACTTTCATTCTAACAGATCTCTCCTAGCTCCTTTCGTCACTGTTACCCTCTTCTGCATCTTCTTGACATTCGGAGAACACCATCATACTCCATTTTCATAAATGTAGAGGTTGATTCTAAATTATTGTAGGGGTTTTCTTTTATGATCCTCGGACATCCCAACAATAATTTAGAATCACTCTATACATACCTGCAGTGGCCAGAACGTCTCATGTTTGGTTAAGATAACATTTCCTTACAATTTGCTTTCTGTAGGCGGAATCTCAAACGGGACCTATTTTTGTTAGTATCACAACTCGGAAACGTAAGCTGTGCTGTGTTGCATATCCACACCTGCTACACAGCTAACCCATACACTCCTCTGTGAAGGAATATCACAAGGTTGATGCACTCTACATAATTACTCGAAAGTAGGGTTTAAATTTTTCTCATTTTTTACAAATAATTTTTCTCATAAATTCCAAGAAGAAAGTTACATTAAGAGGATAAAATAAACATCAAAGTAGACTGCTTTCTGAAGATTAGTTATTTTTTTGGACATAAGCAGTGAATGATGACGCAGCACAGAAACATCGTAAATATCTACCAGACTACACGGCGTAGCATTCGGAGGAAACTAATATTCAAAATAACTGACATTTGAACGTCAAACCTTAGATTACTTTCCATTAAATATGTACTTTATTTGAAGAAAGCAGTCTTCTGGGATTTGGCACCGTGTATAAGTGGTGTTAACCGACGTTTCGGAGGAACGTATCGCCTCCATCTTCAGGGTAGAAGAAAATATAAGAATTCTGCAAGCGAAGAGACCGTGAGAACCGGTAAAAGCAGACCGGTTCCAAATCCCAGAAGACTGCTTTCTTCCTAGTCACCGCCGTGAAAGCCTCAAATCTTACATCTACTTTATTTCTTTTCGGAGCTAAAAAAAATTCCTCCTGTAAGAACAATTTTTCACTCTATTTTCTCGGCGTCAAGAAAATTTTTGAATAAATGCAATTTCCGTTAAATCCATATTCACTTTTAATTAAATTATGACAGAACAATAAAACTAAATGTGTCTATAATTATAGACAGAGTCTCACTCTCCTTATTTTCCGTGGGACAGCTCGTGTGGCCAGCAGCTCACACTGCATCTTTGCAGCCACCTGTTCCCTGCTCACACAGCTCTGAAATCACTTTTCATCACAAGCCGGATTATAGCATGCGGGGACTGTGGAAGTCGAGTTATGGCTTACAGAGGAAGAAAAGCGGGCAACAGTTAGTCGGGGATCAAATTATGAATACCTTCCTTCCTTGACAACACCCCCCATCTGGCGTATTGTTACGTTGCCCCTGCTCCTCTTGAGGTACCCTTGCTAGCAGAGTGAAATTATGGAGCTGCAGTTCCCAGCATGCAACGTGGTAGCAGAGTATCTGCCTACGTAACTCCGTATGACGTAGATTAAAACGGGTACGAGGGGAGGAGAATGAGGAAACCTTGCAAATTACGAACCCCCATTTCCGCAACTCGTATATTTTTACGGCTAGAGACCTCGGAAAATGTGAGAAGTAGAGAGTGAAGCGAGGGGAACAAAGGTGGGTTAAAATGTGAAAGAACAAAGTTGTGTATGAAGGAAGTACTCTTGCAGATCAGGGGAGCCGGAGTCAAAAGCTGCAAAGTTGAAAGTAATTTAACTGGTCAAGAAATCTGCTGTTGCTATGGAAGTCCAGGATCGATCAGGTATTTACAAAATTCAACAGTGCAGCATATCTTGGGGCAGTTGATTCTGTGTAAGTCCAATATAAGTAATAACAAATGACATTCTCATGAAACTTTCTTAATCTGTCGATAACAAATCTGACTGCGTAGAGTTTCCAAAAAGTTCAACTCAAAATGTCTAACCCAGCAGACGTTACACCGAATTCTTTTGACACGCAATTTCTAACCCAAGGAATGTTTCGCCATAAGTAACATTTTATCCACTGATCTGTTTCTTCGTTTGTTTGTTTGTTTGTTTTTTCGTTTTATGGATATTTCATATTTATAAAAATAGACATAATTATAATCATAAATACATATTTACTTCTAATTTTTCTTCCCTTGGCACTACAGCCCCAGTGGGCCTAGGCCTACCTCCATGAACTTCTCCGTTCACTTCGGTTTTTCTCGATCTTACACATTCGGTAGGACTCCTTGGGCGGGTGATCAGCTCGTCTCAAAGCCTCTTCCTGTACACACACAAACTAAACATCCATACCCTGAGTGGGATTCGAACCCACGATCCCGGTATCCAAGCGAGCGAAGACAGTACATGCATTAGACCGCTAGGCTACCGTGACCGGCTTTACTTCTAAATTACATGCTACAATTCTGACTGACGTTTGTGCATGTTTTTCACAGAGCTATAAGGCTAAGCCTTGTGTATACCTCCACAGTATCAAAAAAAATCTCTGGAGCGCACCCAACCTCCCATCCTGTGGGTATGGAAAGCTCCTTCCCCGGCCGCTGTGTGAAACTTACCATTGAACGTTAGAAATGCCTAGAGCTGCAGGCCCACTCTCCCATAAATTTCCATGGCGTGGTGTTTACTTCATCAGAGGAACAGTTCCTTCACCTTTCCGTGGAACACTCAGACGTGTAGTTATTTCACTTTTTATAGAATCCAAAGATTCGTCATCCTTTCAGCAAAAGCCTGCAATTGGAGCCTTTCCTTAGACATTACAATGCATTCAGTGTTTCATTCGAAAACGAGCTAAGCCCTAATATTATAATTTATATCTGTTCGTTCTTTCATGTAAGGCAAACGGGTATTAGGTAATCAATAGCTGTTCCATGTGCGAACCCCAAAATTAAAAACTTTAATGGTAAATTGGCGCAGAACATCGCACACAAAATTTGCAATTATAACAAATGCATCAGTCCGGCGCTGGGAAGGGAATCCACAGTGTAAACTAGAGAAAACAGGTGTGCAATTTTCTGTATACAGGTAATGTAATGGGTTCGCTTGGATAGCCAACCCAAAACAACATCACAACCCTACTGGAAACCGAAAGCCAGCCAGGGGAAAACAAAATACAAATAACCAACCAAAACTGAAAGCAACATGAACGCAGCTCCTTGTTTTTTCCTGTTAAAGGGGACAGACTCATTTTTCTCATTCCAAACCTCTCCCCCTCTCAAGGTCCCTTAAGTTAAGATCAGTGTGCAAGTGTGCAAGTCATATTTCCGTCAATCATCAGGCAAAATACTCATCCAAGCAAAGATTCTCTTGCCAAGATTAGATATGTAATTTTCTGAAAACTTTCTTCTATGTATTTATGAAATTATTTTAGCTACATTACAAGGGGCACGCGGTAGCGTAGTTGGGGCACTATGCTACGATCCGGAAGGTCGCGGGATCGAATCCCGATGAGGTCATTGAATTTTTTTCAATTACCTAATCCTTCCAGCCGCACTATGGCCCTGGGGTCGACTCAGCCTCTAACAGAAATGAGTAGCAGGAATATTCTTGGAAAGTTCTTTGGGGGTATAGAGCGGCCGGGGCGTAAAGCTGACTACCTTACCGCCATCTATGAGCCGGTTCTCTAGAAAATGTGGGAACCTCAACATATCACAACCCTATGGGCCTCCAAGGCTTGTTACAAGGATATCTTTACTATTTTTACAGAAGTTTTATTAATAAAAATTTTGGTTAATTGAACATTGCTCAATATTTCCGGATAAATAATGAAGGAATAAATAAACGTCACGTGTGTAGGTGACTATAAAAGAGATTCGCATTGCTATTTGGATTTATTAAAAACATACTACAAATATTTATCACACAATCTGCTATCACTCCACACTAATCTCTTCAGTCTATCTGCGCTAGTCTTCATAGATTTATAACACAGGAACTATAAAAGTCACACTAAATCACGCACTCACAGTATCACTGTGCTACAGCACACATAAAGTCCTCATATCACCACTTCTCTCAGTTTTTAAATATATATAGGGTCAGTGATGGTAAGCAGGTAGCACCATATACAGCTGAGCCGTTACTATCTGACCCTAGTCTTCTGATGTTCAAATTGCCATTGAACACTTTAAAAGGTATATATCATCAGGTAGTGTTCAAATTCTGGCAGAACAGATTCAAGCAGAAGGCAAAACCTTAAGGTCTGAGATCCATAAATTCTTTAATTCCATCTAGAATTGGAACATTGGAAAGAGTCTCTTATTGTACCCGTTAAAAAATGTTGATAAAACTGACTGTACTGAATATCGAGGGATATCGCTGCTATCAACTTCATACAGAATTTTATCCAATAACTTTCTCTCAATGAAGAAAGTGGTCTTCTGGGATCTGATGCCGTGTATTCTTAGTTTTAACCGACGTTTCGAAGGAACGTATCGCCTCCATCTTCAGGGCAGGTGAATCGTGATGCGAGTAGAGAGAGCAGTAGCTGCAATGTTTCGGGAGTGAAGAGCGCTAGTTTATATAGGAAGTAGGAAGGGGGGGAGAGGGGACCAATAGGAACAATTAGGTGAGAAAGGTTGGTTTAAGCAAGGTGAGTGAACAGCGATTCAGGGCCATATATGGTCCGGGTTTGGGAAGGGGGGGGGGAACGGCCAGTGAATCCAGAAAAATTGGGAGGTCAATGGCACCGAGGTAGCGGGGTAAACAAGAAGAACCGGTTGGCTGGGACAGGCTGCTTGGCGGTCAATGACATTAAGAACTTGAGTGTCTTTGTGGAGTTCTCTTGAGGGAAGAGATGAGAGGTTTCCATGACTTACTGAGACAAAACCTTGTTTCCTTGTTCATGTTGTCCGGATGGAGCTCGATCTCAATGGCCTCCATGATGATGCGATCCAGGTAACGGCTCTTACAGGCGAGTATGGCGGTTTTGCGAAATTGGATAGGGTGGTCTAGTTCGATGCTGTGTTCAGCTACGGCTGACTTGTCCGGATGTTCTAGGCGTAAATGCCGTTGATGTTCTTTCAACCCGGTGTCCACAGAACGGCCCGTTTGCCCAATGTAGACCTTGCCGCACTCGTAGGGGATTCTGTAAATTCCCGGTGTCCTCAGTCCCAGATGATCCTTGACAGGCCGGAGGAAACCTCTCATCTCTTCCCTCAAGAGAACTCCACAAAGTCACCCAAGTTCTTCATGTCATTGACCGCCAAGTAGCCTGTCTCCAGCCAACCGGTTCTTCTTGTTTACCCCGCTACCTCGGTGCCATTGACCTCCAAGTTGTCTGGATTCACTGGCCGTTTCCCCCCCCCCTTCCCAACACCGGACCATATATGGCCTTGAATCGCTGTTCACTCACCTTGCTTAAACCAACCCTTCTCACCTAATTGTTCCTATTGGTCCCCTCTCCCACCCACCCCCTTCCTGCTTCCTATATAAACTAGCGCTCTTCACTCCCGAATCATTGCAGCTACTGCTCTCTGTATTCGCATCGCGATTCGCCTGCCCTGAAGATGGAGGCGATACGTTCCTCCGAAACGTCGGTTAAAACCAAGAATATACGGCGCCAGATCCCAGAAGACCACTTTCTTCATAGTCATCGCTGTGAAAACCTCAAAACTTACAACTTTCTCTCAAGTTTAAGTACATTTATAGATGAAATTAATGAGGATAATCATTCTGAGTTTCGACGTAACAGATCATCTGCTGATTAGATCTTTTGCATTCGTCAGATACTAGAGAAAAATGGGAGTACAATGAGACAATACATCAGCTATTCGTAGACTTGAAGAAATCTTATTATTTACTTAATGTGGAAGTATTGCACAATATTTTCATAGTGTTTGATGTGCCCATGAAACTAGTTAGACTCAATGAAATGTGTTGAAATTAATCGTATAGTGAAGTCCGTATAGAAAAATATTGTCTGATAATTATCCTATGCAAAATGGTGT
This sequence comes from Cryptotermes secundus, assembly GCF_002891405.2. Taxonomy (NCBI): domain Eukaryota; kingdom Metazoa; phylum Arthropoda; class Insecta; order Blattodea; family Kalotermitidae; genus Cryptotermes; species Cryptotermes secundus. Next base: position 661,921 of record NW_019727393.1, on the reverse strand, counting down.
AAAACAAGGAGATGATTTATAAATGGATGTGAGTATTGAACCTCAAGCTCTGGCCTCTTCATCCCCTGAGGGAGAACAGCTAGTATTCATCTGGCAAGAGATGGTAGAAAGAAAATATGTACCCCAGATGCCGAGTGGGTAATCTGGTAAGTGTACTGGGTGAGATATGCAACATCACAAAACAACAATTTGGTTTGTATTCACTGTGGTAGGATGTCCTTATTGTTGTGTTTTGTGTATTGTGTTTTGTTTGAACGTGTTGTCACTTAGTGTAATGTGTGTTACTTGTCTGTTGTGTCATATTGTGTACTACTGCCACCGGGCTAAAACCCAATTGCAGTATAATAAAT
>NW_019727393.1:573317-661183 GCF_002891405.2 Cryptotermes secundus | reverse complement strand
ATATATATATATATATATATAATCTATCTTATAAGATTTTTTAATATTATATTCCCATTATGTGTAAGTCGGAAAATTGAACCCTGTCCTTTGCTCCTTCTCATGTGGAATTTTAACCGCTCACCTCCTTTTGCCCTTTACGTTGTGCGCCACGCTGTTGTCGTCCTCCTTGGTCCTACGTTGTGCTCCACTTACCACCGTCCTCCCTCTTCTCGTAGATGTCGAGAATTTAGATGGAAAGGGAGAAGAATTGTGGTTGCTGGAGCTGTTACGCGGGAGCAGGTAAAGACGGGAGTAACTGGGTTCTGTTCAGTAACCAGTAGAGCTGAGTTCCTATCCCGGGTCTTATACGGGTCTGGCTCGGACAGGGCAGGAAGAACCCTTCACTACAATTACACACCTCTTTAGACCGTTGCACTTAGTAGTCCTTTAATCCCTTCCAGCTTTCTGAATACACTGAATTTATTAATACACTTAATTTGAACTTTACTTATACCACTTAGTAGTCCTTTAATCCCTTCCAGCTTTCTGAATACACTGAATTTATTAATACACTTAATTTGAACTTTACTTATACTACTTTACGGAAGGGCCATAGTTGTAAATTTTGCGTCCGACTTTGCCTAAAGTTGTGTCAAGACTCCTCGAGGTGGAATGCCATCTCTCTGAATTCTGAGGTCCACGAACCCCAGACTCCAAGAGAAATCCACTCCTCCACTTCTGCCATTGGTTAAGTTTTCAAACTAGGAGGTTCCTAAATTTTGAATTTCCAATCACGTTGCTTTGCTATGTGATTCTGGCAGATGCTGACCTGACGCTAAGGTCGACAGCCCCTTGATGCATTACGGTCAAGGTGTGAGGCTCCGGCCGTCCCACTTCTAAGTTATCGCTGTCTCAAGCTGTCAGCTCTCATTTTCTCAAAGCTTTTCCGACTTTGCTGAAACTGCCAGAATTCTAGGAAATTACCAGATGTTGCTTCCTGTCCACATAGCAAAACTTGAACTATGTCCCTTCCGCGTGTAAGAGCTGGCTATCTGCCGGATCTCTTTGTTTGTAATATTGTTAATCTTAACTTAATACAAATTTAATTTACACACAACAGTCCTCCAGTCAGAATGAACGGTTACAGAATGTCTAGGACTCCACTCTCCGACAGAACAGGGACCGTCGAAACAGAAGCTTCTCGTTGTCTTTTCCTCCACGCAAACGACCTCCAGTACCCTTCCCTTCTTCACGGCTTCTAAATCCAGAATTCACAATCTTCCTCCCATTGGACAGATTATAAGCAATAAATTATACCGTATTTGTTCCATGCGAGAACTGTGAAGCCAGAGAAACAGCCGTTGCTAAGTAACACACGCAAGCAATAATGGAACAACGGCGTTATACAACCCGTTTCTAAGAAAATTCTCTGTCGAAACGTGCTCGCGGGAAGAAACACGTGCCCAACAATGGAAGAGCGGTGTTTTCTAGATTTTTGCGTTAGTGTCTTTCATTTTAGATTTATTTGCGCAACACTCCCTTCGCGACGTGGGTATTGTGAATGTTATTTCTGCAGATCATAAAGATGTTAATGTAATTATCAGTTTTGTTATGTATGCACCATTGGTTGTAGGTTCTTTCGCTCTACCAGAATAGTTTCGTTGTTAACTGAGCTCTGTGAGTACATATTATCAGCATCAGACCGAAACATGTAGTCTGGAAGGTCTGGAAGAAGGGCGACTTTATAATAAGTTGCATTTAAGATGGAAATATATGATATAATAATGCAACAGGATCTAGAGGTTGTTATAATAATTATGAAGTTCTGTGACATAAAGGCAATACCTGAGGCTATTATTAATTTTAGAATATCCAAAATAAACATTCGAATAACAAATTCGTACATAGGTATGTAACGAAAATATTTATAGGCCTATATATTTTTTGAAGAAATGTATACTGTTTTGAGTTACTTGTGTATTACATTACAAATCTGTGGTCATTTTGTCCGCTACGTTACGTCGTCATTCAGGTAGAAGCGACTACACGACACGCTCTGCTCGTTACCAGTAGAAACATTGGAAGTCCAGTTACGACATTGAATGGGGGGTTTTCACCCCGCCCCCGCATCCACATCGACCCTGGGAACACTCAAATCAAGTCGGGGGCGAGGGAACTTCCTCGCGGGCAAAGTAGCCCAGAATGAATCTGACGGTTCGTGTTCTGCAGCGCCAAGGTTATCGTGCGGTAAGTTACGTCCACTCCCCCATACGCCGCTACAGCTCGTGGCTTAGGAACGTGAGCAACTTTATCTTAATTTTATGATTGCATTCGGAACCTCAACGGAAGTAGTTTATGAATTATGGGCGACCACCTCAGCCGCAATTTCTTCTACATTGCTTTAGATATCTGGAAAGAATAACTTGATACTACATACATTCTTTTTAACATTTTCCAAAGTTAAAAATTTGAAAGTAGAACTGTTAAGTCGGAATAATACAGCCGGATCTGGCAAGACTGCGTTACGTAACGTAATTGCCCTGGCTATATTTTCCCAGCTGACACCACGAGTCATTCGATATTTGTCTTCTGTCTCTCGCTTTCTATCTCTCTCAACCGGCAGTGCAGCCCTGGGAAAATGCTGCTCAATATAGCCCCTGGAACACGTCGTCTGCCTCACTTTACATTAATTCTGCCTTCCTACCTACAAAAAAAGATAACACTTACACGCAAGTCCTACCAGAAAATATATGCCATTTCCTCTTGAAGAGGAAGAGACAGGAATAAATGGAAATGATCATCTTAAAGAATGAAAAATCTATGCAGAGAAACTGAATTGTACTTTGTAGAAGGCAGAAATAGAAACCTCTTTACAAAAAAACAAACTTTTCTTGAATTAATTTGGAAAGTCTGGGAACACAGTGGAGATCAGTTCCTTATCTCTTTCCGTGCCACACACTTCTTCTTCCGGAGTCTGTTGCTTGGTTTTAGAAAAGGTAATTAGATGAAAGTTAGTAGATTGTAGTATTCCTGGCTGGGGTCTTTGTTTCGTTGACCCCACCAGGTACAGATAACCACTTACAGACGAGCCCAGCCGCTGCTGTTCTGTTCAGGTGACTGCGGAACCGCTGGGTAAAGCGTCGTTTGAGAGTGATTTAGCTCGCAGAAAAACATTCTATTGCAAATAAATAATGAACTTTATTAAATGAAAAAGCGATACGGACTAAGCTCTGCCGATATTTCGGAAACACACGGGAAGAATTTCGAAACAAAATCTGATTATACTGAAACTGAGTGGCAACATGGCTGCCGTACGCAATGCTTGAACATATATCCCCTCCTCCTCTCCTCCTCCTTCTAAGTTTCAGAAGGTTTTTAAATGCTTCGATAAGGACATTATATTAATTACATATATTAATTAATAACGTTCATAAAATTAATATTTCTACATGCGACCTGATTTCTGTGTAATTTATATATATATATAGCTGGTGCCTAGGTGAATATTTGGACCGAAGAGAGATGAAGTGACAGGAGGATGGAGAGAACTGCATAATGAGGAGCTTCATAACTTGTTCTCTTCTCCAAGTGTACTTAGAATGATCAAGTCAAGGAAGATGTGATGGGCAGGGCATGTAGCACGAATAGATAGAAGCTAAATACATATAAGATTTTAAGTGGAAAGCCACAAGAAAAGAGGCCACTAGGAAGACTAAGATGTAGGTGAGTGGGTAATATTAAAATGGATCTTAAAGAGATAGGATGGGGTGGTATGGACTGGATTGGTCTGGATCAGGATAAGCGCCAGTAGAAGGCTCTTGTGAATAATATAATGAACCTTCAAGTTCCATAAAATGATGGAAAATTCCTGAGTAGGTGTACAACAGGCGGCGTTTCAAGAAGAACTCAGCTGCGTGGAATTCGTTATATCCGGCTGATGACTGTGGCAGAAACAAAACCGTGGAAATGACTTCATCTCTAGAAGTGCAGCTTGTGTGACTGCATACAGTGACCATTTATAAGTTTCACTATCAGGCTGCAACACTGTAAAAGCTTTGAAGAGAAATATCTTGAAACGCACGTGACTGTGGCTGATCGGTGAGTGCGGAACTGCTGAAAGTAACAACGGTCTGATCATTGCGGTTCAGTTGCGGGGCAGCCAGGACATATGCCGTATAAACGAGAGAAAGAGAACGCTGAGTAAGTGTCCACCTCTTCAACAGCATTGACCTCTGGGGGAAAGAAGTGTTTCTACTGCAGGGGAATTTGAATGCATTAGCTAACGTTCACACTTCTCTAACCTTTTAGGTACCTTTGATACTTCTGGACAGCTCAAGAAGCATAAAAAATAAAACCCAACCTGTATAAAAGTGCCACTATAAAATCCTTTGGGACTCTTCGCATTATGATCAGAGAAGACAGAACCATTTCTGCGTCACGAATAGAAGGCAGAAAAAGTCAGATCTTACTATAACGTAGAGGGAAAAGGAAGTTGTTAAAAGGGCCATTTCTTTTAGAAAAGTTGGTATCAACATGGCGACCACTGTAGTTGAAGGCATTATTCCACTGGGGACTATATATGCACTTCCTAGGAATGGAAATTGTTGCTCTGTATTCGAGTTACCCTAGTGGGTTGTGTCATCAAGGAGGGAACATGATCTGAACAACTGAAACCCAAAATAAAAAGGATAGCTGAAAATTCGTATATGTGTCTTACAAGTCTCTGAACAAATATTAGTCATTTCAAGCCCCGGACGTAAAACTTGGTGGAGAATTATGTGGTTCTTTCAACATTGTAGCACATAAGTAACATTCTGATAATGTTTAATACTATTGACGGCAAATTCCGATATTGGACAAGATCTTTATCATTTTCCACTTTCTCCCGTTCTCACGCCATGTTTGTCGGACTTTAAAACCAAATTAGGTGTTTGATGTGACACATTATTTGAAATTTTTTTATCCTTGCCATAATTCATAATTTATCAAAAGTATTTCGTTTCGAAAATTAGTTCCATTCTGTCTTCGGGCTAACAGGATATTAAGGAAAAGCGACGCTGTTGGCCCCCTCCCCCGGTAGGGTCAATGATCTGAGAGTAGCTGTTCCTGAAGATGGAAAAAGACCTAACTTTGGAAGTGCAGAGATTTAAATAAAATCTGCCGATGTAAAAATTCCAAAGTAACAGTTTTAAACAAATTAACGGCACACTGCCATCTACTAAGGTGCTTCTGAACCAAAACGTTATGTTGAAACTTCTGTCTTCATGTGGTCCGTTTGGAACTATAAGACAGTTCCGAGAAAAATGTCGCCTCCAACCTCAAGGCAGAAGAATAAGCGAAGCAAAAATCAGGATAAACCAGATTACGTGCTTCATGCTGATTCATTTGCTTGGTTTATTTTTCGACTCTGAAGATGGAGGCTACATGTGCCTCCGAAACGATAGTTGAATTTCAACAGAGTACAAATAGTTATTTATCAGAAGATAAAATTCTTCATAACCACCTCTATGAAACCCTCAGTTCCTAAAAATATATTATGATTTTTTCTATTCTACGCGATCTACTGCATATTCATTCCATAGCAACTGCCTCATTTCATTACTCTGAGAGCCCTAAGCGACCTGTTCCATTCACGAGTTGGCTGTTATGTCACATGCAGCAATGGAAAACGCCTTCCTCCTGCGCATTGATGCTCATTCAATTATCCCATTTTTTCCCCCTTTGGCGCTACAGCCCCAATTTCGACCTTGGTCTACCTCCATTAAACTCTCCGTTTCACTTCAGTTTACTAGACCTCAGACATTCGGTAGGACTTATTGGGCGTGGGATCAGCTCGTCGCAAGACCTCTCTACCTGTACACAAACACAAAATAACGCAAACACATACAACACTAAATATCCATGTCCTGACTGGGATTTGAACACACAATTCCGGCTTCCGAACGAGCGAAGACAGTACATGACTTAGATCGCTCGGCTACCGTGACCGGCCAATTATTCTCTTAGCTGTCATGAAATAAGCGCTTCTTCGATACATACATATATATATTACACTTCTCTAAAGTGCGAAAATAAATGCTAATATGGCCGCAGGAGCCACAAATTGTGGTTTAAAAAAGTAAAATTATGTTGAATTTAAATAATCTTAAAACTTTAACCTCGACAACCGGAATTTATAACACACGGACACATACATATAAAAAGATGATATAAAATAAAGCTGCGGACATTATGCAGTAAAACGAAGCTAGGTTAACGTCATTATGAATATACGTGTTTATTTTCGTATATGTATATTTTTTTTTTAATTTTCTTTGAAGTCCAACCGAACGAAATATTCCACGTAACACCAAAATTTATATCTGTAAGCACGTACTAAACACATGTTCCTATTTCATCTGTTAATCAAATAAAAAGTCGAGGAGAGAAACTGTCAAGAGAACTCAAAATTGATTATTGTGTAATGACGCCTGAAAACCGGAATAGTTCATTGTTAGTCAACAGCTCGGTAAACAGGTTCACACGGAAGTGAACACGCACGCAACAATAGAAGAATTACCGTTTCTATGTAACGACGAAATAATCACTCCTCTATAACAATAGAAGATATGTTAACAAACTGTGTTTTCTGTTACGTCCGAGGATCGAGGATCCCAGGTGAACGCGGGCTCGAATACTTCCACTGTGACCCTGCAACTTGTAGGAGGCGATGAAAAGGGAAGTCTCAAATCTGAGACAGTAAAATATGGTCGCGATTCCCTAGGGACTCGGACCCGAGAAAGTCTGCGCTGGCAAGGACCAGTAGTATGTAAAAAAGACAGACCCGTCCTCTCGTGAGAGAGGGCGCCCCGAAAAAAACAAAACCGTAACGTTCAACAGCAATAAATATCTGGTCATGAGCCCCAGACGGGGCTTGACACCAAGACTTACTGATTGACTGAGCGTCAGTCGCAAATTGACTTGGACTTGGACTTGAGAATAGTTGAGACCTAAATATCAGCCTGTGAAGAGAAGACTTAATGTGTGCTGCAGTAAAGAGAGACTGATGTAATTTCTGTGTCGAAATCCGTTGCCAGGATACGACTAGTGAAGATTGAGAATCCTAATGTATGTAACGGTGAACTGTGAAGTGTGCACGATCAGTGGTAGCACTGTATAACTTGTAGTCTCGAGTTAAGTGTATAAGTGCAGTAAATCCAATCAACAAATCCAACCCATTTTTATAGTCACTAATAGACGTGACGGTATTAAATATTTCATTCCAGAATGTAGCTAGAGAGAGACTGATTGATGGTCTTTCTTCAGTAATTTACAGTGTTTCCGCTTTTGAGGAAATTCTCTGCTTTAAATAAAGCCGACGGTTTATGGATGTGCAGTTTTCCACTAAAATCCACCTGATGACTTTGTCCCCTTCTTATATTCAGTGCATTCCTTCATTCGGAATATACAGAATGTCCATAAGAAAGGTATCTAAAATAAAATAGTTATATATCAGAAAGCTTCTATTATACACATTTACGGGTTACACAACCAAAAAAGGAAAATATCCAAGTCTTTCCTGCGCATATTACTTTCTCAATAAATTTCAATGTGGGCTCCCTTGGTGGCACGACAAATATCCAGATGATCCAGCATGTTTTGTGTTACCATAGCCACAGCGTCCCTTATGCGGGCTTTCAGATGTTGCAGGTCGTTGATCTTAACCTCGTAGACAATGTTCTTCACATAACCTCACAAGAAAAAATTCAGTGGGGTTAAATCTGGCTACCCAGGAGGCCACGCGATTGATCCAATTCTGCCGCTCTATCTTCCTGCCATCACTGTTCAAGTGATTCATATCACGGTGGCAGAAATGTGGCGGCGCATGCGCGTAAGCCGAATTGAAAAGAAAAGCCTACAGGGTTTTCCTTTACCGATGACATAAACCGGGTACGTGTATGAAAATTACTTTCCGAGATATAAATTCTTTATTTTGGATATCTTTAATCCGGACAACCGATATTTCTCTTAAGAGGAACTTGCGTCCACAACAGATAAAATTAGAATTATTCAGTCAACGAGGATGGGACAGAAAAGGCATGTAGCACGCACGGGGAAAAAAGAAAATTCATAGAAGTTTTTATTGTGAAAACCAGAACGAAAGGAACTGCCAGAAAGACCTAGAGAGAGAGAGGACAATTTTGCGACCAGTGCTTGTATGTGGAACACTAACAACAACAGCATTACAACAAATAATACTTCCTGTCAGCCCAGGGGAAAAATTGTCACATTCAGGGACTGAATCCATATACTACATAAATTACCACTCAATATGGCAAACAAAAATAAGGAATTAAATATCGCGAAAGTAACGGTTATAGGAAGGGAAAAAATCGAATAAGCCATAAGAATTAAAACAGAAACGCGAGAGAAACACAGATACAAAAACTGACAACATTTACACGTCAACGAGCTGTTTAGAACACGAAAGTACAAGTCAAATTTACAAAGACCAATGCAGTCGAAACAAACCAACACACATGAACACACTGGCATATACAGAATAACATGTTTTGACAACGATGTGCCATGCATTACACAAGTATATGGTTGTTTATGCATAAGATATAAAGAACACATACACAGAATTAAATACAACAAAGACGATTCTGGATTTTCCACATATAGACTGTTGTAGCAGCAAGGAGAATAATATGGGAATAGCCGGTCACGTGAGAATAGTTCGGATTATGAGACGAAAACGAGCAAATGAGACTCATAATTAAAGCATCCCCTTCGCTATAGCTTATGTATAGCTTATACAGTGTTGCCGATCACGGCGGCTGCGCAGTCTAAGGCTTGAACCGTCTTAGCTCGCTCGAAAGCTGGGATAGTGGGTTCGAAACCCACTCAAGGCTTGGATGTCTGTGTGCGTCAATTCTGTGTTTATGTTGTTCTGTGTGTAGGCAGAGGCCATGCGACGGGCTGATCCCCCGTCAAAGGAGTCCTACCGACTGTGTATAGGAACAATAAACTGGAAAAAGCGGTCAAGGCCCAACAAAGGACTGTAGAGCCATAGTAGTAGTAGTAATAATAATAATAATAATAATAATAATAATAATAATTCAATTCTTCATTATTAATGTGCCGAGTCAACAGACGCAAGGCCAATTACAGACACAGCACAGTCTGTAATAATAATAATAATAATAATAATAATAATAATACAGAGTGTTAACATTTTTATGGGGTATAGCACTTATTTAAATGAGCAAAAAGTCGCATTTAACTTATGCCCAGAAACCGATGTCTGGTGAGATATAGAAGAGCATTCCATTTGACTGGATACTGGTATAACATTCCAGTATGCATTAAGTGAATATCAGTGCGCGTCATTTGTCTGTTTACCTTTCCTTTGCATGTGCTGTGACCCTGTGACTGTACCAGGTAGACTCAGTATGTGAGTTGCTTGTGTACTAGTGACAGTGGTGCGACCCTCGTTCGGTTCGAAATCCTTTTAGTGATTTTTGTAACGGAATTTTAATACTCTGCTCGGGATATGAAGGACATAGAGACGAGAGAAGATGAGTGAAATTCACAAGAAGCCTCTACGCAGAATATTCTCCATAAAGCAGAATCGCATTCCACAAATTCTTCACCAAACTTCAGCAACTTCTGAACGAATCTGGGTACTTTCTTCATGGGCGTCGGATTGTGGAAGGCGTCGATCAGTTCGTATTCCCGATCTGGAAGTTCGCGTATTACGAATAGTAGAAGAAGATTCTTGAACCAATGTCCGAATTATTGCAACTGCTGCAGTTACCGGTGTTCCTCTTGTCTGGAGAATTCTTCCTGAACAACCAATTTTACAAACGTACATGACGCGCACTGACCTCGCAATATACTCCTATGTTGCAGCGGCATTCCGGCATGCGGTCCAATGCAAATTCGTCTGTAACTCAGCAGTCCTGGGTTAAGGACATGTTGACTGGGAACCTTGGTCATTTTGGTGAGTACTATACTCTCTTAAAGCCTATAACACTTTTAACACCCAGTACATACCTTATACAAATATGCTCTTATACACAAATATATTGGTGCGTGCAAGGAATTAAAAAAAAATAATTAGCTTAGTAGGGGATGGAGTCCAAATGGGTCCACTCGGTACGGCGGCCACTCGGCCTATTGTACCTGCCACTGCTGATTATGATGGTGGAGAATTTTATGGAATGAAAATTGGTAGGGGAAACCGAAGTACTCGGAGAAAACCCGCCCCAACGCCACTTTGTCCACCACAAATCCCACTTGACTAGACCCGGGATCGAACCCGGGCCGCCGCGGTGGAAAACCAGCTACTAACCGCATGAGCTATGGTGCAGCCAATGCGTGTAAGGAAATTGCATATACACAGTACCACATATTTTCAGTAGCCACTGCACGTCTTCACACTATCATGGACTTCAATGGATTGCATGCGTCACACAGCGAGTAATTATCATTTGTTAAAAATGTTTCAATATAAAAGATGATATAGAGCTAAATAAAATCCTATATTTATAGACGGACATATGGCCCACATTTCAGCAGTCTATAAGTTATTCTACTTAATTAAAAGCAGAAAAGAGATTCTTCGGGACAGTCTTCTATCAACTCAGTAAGACAGTTTAACTCTTTTGAATGATTTTGATTAGTAGACTTCATACACACGATTCCATTTTATTGTACTAACTCCTTAGCCTTGATTTATATGGCGACTACTAAACAGCATGTTGAAGCAAATCATGTAAAGTGTTGGTTGTCCCGTCTGATGATGGCCAGTAGTGGCCGAAACGTCCTCTTTGTACCGTGTACCGACCGAGCTATGCCGACTCCCACTGTAAAGAACAAGGTAATGTTAATAAACCAATTATACCTCATGGACTTACAATGTGTACTTGTTCAGGGAATAACAGTTTAACGGTTCGAGATGTTTCTATGAAGACGATTAACATGTTTGCCTTAGTTACCACTGCTACCATGTTACTTATAATAACATGCCTGAAGATTGAAGCCGTGTCCGGAAGATCTGTCTCAACGCTTCAAATTACTGTAATAGTCACGGCTACATTTCGTAATGACAACAGTTCGCAATAAATACCCTAATATATTCGGGGTTTCCCTCTTAGGTGCGTGGCAGGATAGAGAAAAAGTCAGGAAAGTTATATTTCTATATAGGCATAACTAGGCACAAATGCGCATGAATAAATGTTCTTCGACCCCAACAATCTACTAAGGTAGTTGTGTATGTTTGTGGAACCTACTGATCAAAACCTAATGAATATGCAGAAGAAACCACGTGATATGCTTTGGAACGGGGAGATGAAGTAAGGTATACGTAGAGTAACCAAGAAGCCGAGACAAATTTGCGGATATAAAAATAAAGGGTGTAAAAGGAAGAAAGAAAAAAGGCAAATAAATAAATGTATAAATAAATATATAAGTAAACCAAATTAAAGAAGGCATAATTTATACAATTAAGCCTGTGAACATGCCGGTCACGGTAGCCGAGCGGTCTAAGGCATGCACTGTCTTCGCTCTCTCGGAAGCCGAGATCGTGGGTTCGAATCCCACTCAGGGCATGGATGTTTGTGTGCGTTTTTCTGTGTTTGTCTACAGGTAGAGGCCTTGCGACGAGCTGATCACTCGCCCAAGGAGTCCTACCGTACGTGTAAGATCTAGTAAACCGAAGTGAAACGGAGAGTTTCGTGGAGGTAGGCCTAGGCCCAAATGACGGCTGTAGCGCCAAGGGGAAAGAAAAAACCTATGAACATACGTGACACGATGTTGTAATATAAAGTATCAAATTGACGCTGGCAACAAACCGGAATTTCTGGGAAAACTGACCTCTTGCATTCCTTTCAAACTTTGCGTACCACATAAAAACGACGCGTCCAGAAATTTTTCCATTGTTGCACGTGTATTTATTTCCGAGGGAATATGTTTACCGAGCCATTGCCTAGCAAATGATAGGTGTAGCACGTAAACAAAGCGTTTCTCGACATGGGTGTGTTAACAAAATATGATCAAATTGAGCCCACATATCTACCACAGAGCGTCGTAACATATATTTATTTGCACTCTGTATACAGAGAGACAGATAAAATGGTGATATCATAAACCCATTTTCATTTCCTCAAATATGCTAAGTAGGCTATAAAACGTTGCTTGCGTCTTATGACTACAAGATCCAGGGTAAACTATGAGTTTGGAGCCAGTATTGATGCCTCATGACTGTTGTACTGTCAGTTACCATAACTCAGCAGTTTCCAGCTTCTTTTTATGTGCATTTGATGGTACGGGAACCACCGTCAGGTGTAGAAACCGACATTTTGGTGCAATGAGTCTGAATATTGGTGCTGGGTGTGGCTATTTTAAAATAGTTTGTAGTTCCTCTCGATTTATCTAAAAAAAATCCTGGTGTATTGTTCTAAAATAGGTCACAACGGCTTCATCCCATGTTCTGCCCTGTTCACTGTTGTTACTGTCTGTCAGTTTTCGGACCGCTGTATTACGATATGTCCATGTTCGCATTTCTCCAACCAGGTGTCATGTACACTCACCCTCTGATACGTAATTTGGCAACATTTCATTATATCCAGAGTCATAAAATTTGTGACACTAATTAGACTACAAAAGCCGTTAGTCTGCTTGTTATTCATGAATGTGTTCTAACCAATTCATTACCAGACATGCTGCATATCGCGGGCAACCACTGCTAGGTGTCGTGCGGAGCGCTGTTCTAATAACGAAGCGTCCTGTACAACACGCTCTATCGTTACGTCAACAAACACAGCCGGCGGAGTAATATTAAGCTGCTGTTGCGGTAGAAAAATTATTATTTGGACTAGTTTATCACTACGGGTGTAATTCTGAACTTATGTATATAGCATTATCAGTATGTGGACATAGATATGAAGTGAAAGAATGGTGTTTGAATGCAACATGGCCCACGAAAATATCAGTGATGTTTCATAATCCAAAATTATTGTTTAATTACGAAAGTTGTTATTTTATAACATATCATACTATTACAAAATAACAGAAAAACTTTATCTCATTTTACAAAAACGCTGCACTATCCAGATAATATTCTGATAGAGTTTATATAGTTTACCAATAATTAAAATCCTTGATAAGACGAAATGTGACATAAATATAAAGCCAACAAATGCAGAATATTAAAAGTGAAGCAGATACAATTTCCTACATACTTAAAACAGATAAGCCAATATCGATAAATCCTGAACGAATGAGATCAACATAAACACGGCACGTTCCCACATGACGTTAAACAGGGCGGAGTTGTTATATTGTGACTTCCACTTCAGTGACGGGAGTCCAGCTCGGAGAGATACGTACACAAGCAGGGTTGACTAACCCGATATTTATCTCAGACATCTGGGCTGATTCCTTGCAATTCCTTCAGGTGTTGTTACGTTAAATCTACAAAATGTGGTAAACCTTGAAATATATCGAAAATAAGTTGAAATCTTTAGAATTGTCTAGACAATCAACAATTTTGTTAGGTCTTCTAAACTACAAGAAACTTCTTGATCTGTTCGACATCTTGTATCTTCAGTGAAGAGAAATCAAGGTTGTCGTCCGTGCAACGACAAAAATACCTCAACAAAAAGAAAAACATATGTTGCAGAAATGTCTTGAAAATCGACCTCTTAAAAGAATATTAGCGAAATAAAGCGTGAGAGAAGCAGGTAAATAGAACTGGTTTAAGATCATGTCGAGTGGTTAGTTTTCTTATTAACTCATTATTACAATCAATATCATACGCAGAACTTGAGCATCAAAACGCCATGCAATTCATTTCATATCTCATTCATGCTACGAGTATTAAGTAGAATTTTGTAATACCATGCCAAAGGGTTCTGACGATGATGTATGGCACTTAGGATTACTGGGATTTGTCCATCGCCCGGTATTCTGCAAAACATAAAATAACACAACGTTTCCGAAACTGAATCTCTTTCCTTCCTCAGTCCGGACAGTATACAGTGATTGAGGTTAGCTCTTCCTAACGAATCAAACGGAATAGGGGTTTCCCACTTTTCACCTGAGGACGGAAACAGATATAGTTTCCGAAACACTATGTTCTTTCGTGTTTTCTAAAATAGCGGACAATGAAGAAAGCCATGAACACCGTAATCCTGAGAATTTTTTTAAGTATCCGTGACTAATACGTGCCCTACCGATTTACAAATAACCAAATTCAAATTATTTTCATAAAATTAATGCAAAGCACATAAAATATTTTGGCATATTCGTCCGGTCATTTGACACAATAAATTCACAGGCAGATGTAGTCATTAAATTGAATACCGTGATATTTTTTAAGCATTTCTGTATTAATTATTTGTGTCAATTTTTAGTGCGACTGCTATAAAGATTTATTTATGTACAGATATTTTTATTCAATAGTCCGGTGTTTGATTAAATGTCTATCAAACGTTCCAGTTCATCGCCACAGCTTTTGTTAAAGTAAACTCTACTTAAATAAGGCAACGGAGATTTATTGTGCCATAGTCCCGCTGGCCAGTACGATGTTCAACTGTTTAATCGAGCAAGAGATGGTGATTGCTTTTGCATTAAATAATTTCAAAACAAAGAAACCGTCGATCACAGATCGATTTTCTTATGAGAATCAATCGTGCTAGCCTAGCAACAATCCCAGAGACACAGACGAAGAGATAACAGGGAGAACGTATTTTAGATTGGGACAGTAGAGAAGCAGTAATTGTTTCCAAATATTGTTAGTTTCTTAGCAGCTGTGACCAGGCAGCTTTAAACAGTTACTGTTCTAAGTTTTTCTTTCAGTTTAAAATTGCATTTTCTACCGGAAATATATTTCGCCAATTCATCAAACTGGCGCACAATTTTCGGTTAGCTTCTGCAGACTTTATTAAGGAAGCATTGTTGCGAGCTGTGTCGCGTATGAGTGACACTACCCTATATTAATTTACGCTATAGCTGTATATAATGTTGACCATATGATGTTATAATATCTAGCCTTCATTGTAATCCGATGTATGGGCGATATTTACCTTGTAATTGACTTTTTTTAGCCCCTTGCCACTACAGCCCCAGTGGGCCTAGGCCTACTTCCATGAACTTCTCCGTTCACTTCGGTCTTTCTAGATCTTACACATACGGTAGGATTCCTTGGGCGGGTGATCAGCTCGTCGCAAGGCCTCTACCTGTACACAAACACAGAGAAAAGCACACACACAAATTAACATCCATGCCCTGAGTGAATTGAATTCTAGTACTACTTAACTATAAGCATCACAGAACTTCTTGAAGAGAAATCCCTCAGATTGACAAAAATTCCAAGAATTTTCTGGATTTGGAAGTCCTATACAGTCAACGCCCTCCATCTTATTCCTTAAAATCAGGTTTATGTCCTCTCATATACCTCCAGATCCTCTAACTGATCCTTTTCCTTCAGGATTTTGTATCAACACTTTGCATACATTTCTGTTCCTCTCCCATGCGTTCTGCTTTCCTTGATCGTCTTGTCTTCCTTGATTTCATCATTCTAGTACCATTTGATGGCCATTAACGGTAGCCGCGCGTTTTAAGCCATGACCTGTCTTGGGATCGTGGGTTCGAATGCCACTGAATGCATGGATGTTTGGTGTGTGTTCGCGTTTATTCTGTGTTTGTGTTGCTCTGGTTTTAGGTAGAGGACTGATCACTCGTCCACGGAGTCCTACCGTCTGTGAAAAATGATTAGGGAACTGAATAAGAGGCCAGAGCCCTGAATGTCCGGGAAGAGGCATTGAAAAAGAAACATTTGATGAGGGATACAATTTATGAAGCTCCTCTTTATGAAGTTTTCTGCAGCCTCTCTTAGGTTCCCACCTTTAGGTCCAAATATAAATCTCAGGACGCCATGCCAAGTGTCCTCAATCTGCAAGATTCCTTAGTCCTGGAGACCAATTCTCACACGCATACAACAAGAAGAAGCAACATTGTAGAGAGAGTAATTAGTTTATCAGTCATGTTGAATTCAAAATGGATCATGTCGGTAAAATACTTGTTTAGAGACCAAAGTCGCAGTCTCACTTCCTGTAAGCCTCTCTACAAAACCATGCTTATCCTTTCGACACTCGCAGAGCAAAGTCCTGCCAGGTAGCCTAACTTCTGACTTCTCGTCAAGATGCCTGGTTCGAATTTCGGTCGGAATTCTGACTATCGTGACTGTGGTGTTTCATAATTTTCTTCAGTCTCTCCAGTCAGATGCCAGGATAGTAATTTAAAATAGACCACGGCTGCTCACTACCACTTTATTCCAAATTTATCATCATTATTCGAAATTGCATAATTTGACACACTGAAAGCACTGTTAAATATAACATAAATAGATAAAATAGGTAAATTTAAGTATTCTGTGTATTAAACAGGTCTTTAAACGTGTTGGTGCAGTTGCGAGTGTTCTGTTGAATTTCGTACGTCACGTATCCTACCGTTTCCATCAGGAAAGAAGATGGGTTTCAAAATATGAGTCGTAATGACACATGATAATTTCATAGAGTGATAAGCAAAACTGCCGATCACAATGGCCGCGAGGTCTAGGGCATGAACCTTTTGGTTGATCACTCAAGAAGTATTCCTCGTTAGGTAAAGTTATCATGCCACTGTTTGTATTGATTTAATTTCCTGACTTTAATTTTATATTTTTGTTGTTGTCAGTATTTCCAGTCTAGAAAATCGAGATTAACGGCCGTGTGGAACCGTTGCGCTGACCACGTGACAACCCCTATCCGCAAAAGTTGGCACTAACTTCACTGACAAGCGACGTTCGCTTAGTCGGTATAGCTTGCTTGCGGGCTATAAGCCATGGATATTTGTTATTGTCAGTATTAATGTTGAGTTCATAGAGACGCATAATATTTAGGCAAATGGGGAATAGTATTTGACTTATTACAATAAATAAACAATAAGCCATATAAAACAAGAAAATTAATGAGAAAGATAAAGCGAGTTGTTGGCTGATGCAGACAAAGCGAAAAGAATTCAATAACTACCGAAATCTACATTTCATTTGGTTTATAGCAGTAGGTTTAGAAATATACGCGTCATGCGGCAAGCACTAATAAGGGTATTGAATACAATACAATATTAGTCCTATCCATTTATATGTTCAGTTGACATTCATGTATTCAAAAGACACTGTTGTAGGTTGTCGATATCATAAGGAGCTATTTGTCTTTATTTTCCCCCGCATGCAATTAGCTGTATATCAGAATTATTAATGAGATTGCTAAGAGTCACAGTTTCGTCTGACCTCTGTTAGTTCAAGTTCGGCACAGCTGGACAAATGAGGGATATAAAATACCGTCCAAGGCGTAACCCAGTATTTTCACCAGACGCTTTTTGCAGTTCAAGCTCTCTGTAAGTAACCACAGAACTGATTCTGGATTCACAGTATCCACTCGCCAGTTCCTGTAACTTAAAACTGGCTTATATTTTCAGCTCTGTCTGTTCACAGCGTAGAGTCCCCGCATTAAAGAAATTACTACTCTTTTTATAAAATTCCTATTAGAATGAAAGTGGATAGGGTTGCGTGCCCTCCGTAACCGTTTAAATATTAATGATGTAGAGTATTTGATTGGGGCACTATGCTACAACCACGAAGGTAGCGGGTTCGATAGAAATGAGAATCAGAAATCTTCCTGGGGGTAAACGGCGAGCAGTGCCTGGGGTTGACGACCTCATCGCCGTCTGTGAGCTGATTTTCTAGAAAATGTGTGAACCTCGACGTCTCACAATCCTATGGTCCTCCCCGATCCCTTGCAGGGATAACTTTATATTAACTTCGATTCAGTTCTCATATATCCATTATTATTATTATTGTTGTTATTATTATTATTATTATTATTATTATTATTGCTTCAATTTCAAGGTTTTTATTACAGCCAGGCAAAGTATTTCGTTTTCTGCTATAAAACAGACACAATTTGCACAGTGATACAGAAACAATTTATATCTACGTTTGAGAGACATATAGTTCCTTAGCCTTGCCATAAACGTGTAAAAATTACTATACATGGCCGACCTTTCAAATCAAAAACTAAATTGTAATTCTGTAGTTTTAGAAGTAAAGAAATATATTGAATCTAAGAGTGTGTGACTTCAAAAGGAATTGTTTTTGAAAAGCTGTGAAATTTTATATCAGTGGAGGGCTTTTGCGAACACGTTGATGAACCTTCGAGTCCCATAAAATTCTGGTCATTTCTTGAATAGCTGCACTGTTAGAGGCCTCTTAAGAAGGGCTCGGATTCATGAGTGAGTGAGTGTGAAATTTTATAAGGAACTGTATTTCCTGGCCATTACAATTTCTGGAACGAAGGTCTATTTTCAAACTTTCTCGTAAGCACCAACCGAGGATGACCCCTTGGAGACGTAGAATGCTACGTCATGTCAGACTTTATTGCTGTGAAAGAGTAGCTGAATTTCGGCCCCTGGCTTCAAACTGGAATCTGCAGGATCAACAGGAAGAAGGGTTTACAGACGAGTATAGGGCCAAAGACGGCGAGAAACAACCTCCTGTTTGAGGAGGGATGTCTTGGGAAGTGGAGGAAGAGTGTTGGTTTAGTGGCCTGCGCACTCTTATATTTTAATATTTTGTGGAGTTTTGAGTAATTATTGAAATTTTTTAATTATAAATACGAGAGAGTGAAGGAACTATAGTTAGAAGGTCTGAATGAGCTGGTTACATGAAAGTTGTCTGTTAGGTGAGTCTTCTGTAACAGATAATTCTTGTTCAGGGCCGCCCCATAACTCAGGCAGTTAGTCGCTGATTTCCCACTGTGGCAGACCGAGTTCGATCCCAGGTCAGGTCATATGGAATTTGTGGTGGACAATGTGGCGCTGGGGTAGGTTTTCTCTGAGTATTTTGGTTTCCCCTGCCAATTCTCATTCCACCGACTGCACCACACTCATCACCTATCATCCGGGGTGGTACAATAGGCCAGTTAGTGGCCGAGGTACCAAGTTGACTCAAGTCTCACCCAACCCCAAGAAAAACTAAAAGGACCTATTACTCGTGCAATCTGAAGCCACGCCATTTGAAGCTTAATGGTTAGAAGCTCAAAGCCGTTGCAAAGTTCTTAGTACTTCGTAAATATAATGAATAGTGCCTGAAAGTGTAGAAACGCGATTTTGATGGCGGTTCAGCACCCTTTTCCAATTTAACTCGTTCTCTTTTACCCTCTACCGATTATAGCCAGTCAAGAGCCAAGAACCGCCTATTGGTATGACATCTTTAACAATACATTGGAAATCATTAAAAATCATGAAAGAGATGTTCAGACATAGGTTTAGCTAATCCAACAAACTTGTAAATTCCTTTTCTTTACGTCTTTTCTTTCCTTCTTTTTTGCAGAAACGATTTTCTGGGACTCGTGAGAAACGAAACTAGAACATGATTGTTCATTTGTCAAATAACAGTGACTGTGCGCGAGGACTCGAAAATTACACTTTCTGAGACCTACAGAAAATTTGTAGTTGATGCAACATAACAATTGAATTTTATTTGCTTTAATACTTAACATACGTATTAGTGTTAAATCCATATAAATGAAATAATATGAAAATGGCATTTAATTTCGACAATTTCTCCCAGTGCACCATGTATGTTCTGCTGGTCTTTGCCACGATTTTGGGGCCAGTTGGTGCATTCCTGCAAATCACCTTATGTGACCAGCCTTTGATGGACTGCACTAAATTCATAAGTGAGCAACACTTCACTCCAGCACACCCTGTCGTGATAGTCCTGCCACCAACGGAAGAAGACTCAACTACGGAAGAAGTGGGATATTTGATTACAGCACTCCATACTTCCAGTCGTTGGCCCCTACTCCTGTTTAATACCACTTATGAGATGAAGGGAAAGATGAACACGGAAATATACCAACATGGCAATTACATAATTCTCATATCAGGATCCTGCAGAAACTTTGATGAGTATATGGAAAAGTTTTCGAAACAGTTGGCAGGATTGGCTTATGGTAATGTTCAGCACTCATGGAATCCGAGAGCCAAATTTATTCTTCCTGTAATGTCCGCTTGCACGGATTATAACACTACATACCTTTCCGGAGCTATTCTGAGTAAACTCTGGCTTTATAAAGTTACGAATAGCGTTGTCCTCTTTCTGGAATCAAATGGCCACATAACAAAGTTCCTTCAGCGGAATGAAACCGGTTCAGCTCCAAACGTGCGTCTGAGTCTCCACACTTGGTTTCCTTATGAGAATTCGCAAAGCTGCAATCCGATAGACGGCACTGTACCAATAAGAGTATTCTTCTTAAGAAATGTGAGTGACATCCATCGCGGCGAAATATTTCGAGGATATATTGGTAAGAACTTACACAGATGTCCCATTAGGATTCTTGCAAGAGTTAAACCACCTTTCGTTTTTATACCGAATCGAATTTGGTTGAACGCTTCCGGAAGGTATACTCTTGTGTACAACAAAGGTTGGGATATTGGAATCATATCAGCAATATCCGACTCACTTAACCTCTCCGTTGTGGTCCTGCCAGCTCGCTATCCAAGAAGTAAAAGTGTTAGAAATTTTGTATCTGTAAATATTTTAAGTGCAGAACTCGTGAAAGGCAGAGCAGACATAGTCATTGGGCAGGTCCTTAGGGAAGAGATCTTTAGTCACTCTTTGGAAACCACACGGAGCTATTACAGTATGAGGATAGCTTGGTGCACACCATGTGCCACAAAATATCCTAGATGGACTCGTATCTTCAGGATATTTTCTGTATATCTTTGGATATATTTTATTTTATCTCTGGTCCTGGCTATTATTACAGTGATCTGCATTTCCAACTACGGACACAAATTCCACTTGCCTGAATTCGGACTATACAGGGATATTATTAGCGTTACGGCAAACGTTACAGCGGTCGCACTAGGGATATCTGTAGCCACAAAGCCTCGTACTTCATCGCTTCGAGTGTTCTTTTTTTCCTGGGTGTGCCACAGTCTTGCAATGAGTACCGTATTCCAGGCATACCTCACGTCATTTCTTATCGACACGGGATACGAGGAACCAATCAGAACTGTTGAGGAGATGCTAAACGCTGGTATGAGATTTGGTTTTCCTCCTTCGTACAAGATGTTTTTTAATGATTCTACGGATTCTATTGGCGAGGCTATTTTAAGAAAGGTGACCCTGTGTCCTGATGAAGGTATCTGCCTCAAATGGGCAAGTGAGGGCCGTAACATATCAACACTCCGGTCCGATATGACTACAGAGTTTATGCATTCCATCGGGTCTTCAACAGATGACAATAACAGACCGTTACTCTGTGACCTGGAAGATGGCGTTGTTGTGTATTTTCAAGCCGTAATGGCAGTCTTAAAGGGAAATCCATTATTGGAGCATATTAATGACGTCATAGATCGAATCGTAGAAGGAGGTCTCTTTAAGGAATGGAAGAAATTGTTCTTCAACCACGCAAGGGTGGCTAAAAAGGCACCTTCTTCTTATACGCTAGCTGACACGTACCTGAATATCAGTCTTATACATATGCAGTCCGCGTTCTATCTCTTCTTATTGGGACATGCAGCTGCACTTTTCTCTTTTGTGATAGAAATGGTATGGAACAGTCGCGCGTCAAAACAGAGGGAGGCAACGGGCTAGTCCGTCCCTTGCGGGGCCACATAAACGCAGAAAATTTTGAAGCCTGTCTAACGTGACCCTACTTTCTACAGGAGACTTTGTCATATTACATGTAGTTACGTGAAGCAGATAAGAGATGCAAAGTCATGCCTAGGACAGACAAACTGTGACATCAGCATTGCGTCTTGAAAGACTCTAAATATGTACATCCTTAGCGAGAATATGTATTTATGAATATGTACAATTTATTTTAATAATGATTATGTGTATGATATATATTGACATAAATTTATTTCTTTTACTAACAAACTGTATTCGACAGAAATTGCTTCTTGTTATCACATCCTTGTATAATTATAAAGAGAATCTCTAAGCCTGAGATGTATTGTTAGCATTATGCCATTTCAGTTTACCATAATAAACAGTTTTCGATCGTTGATTTGCTGCATGAACTTGAGTTCTGTAACAGATTACGAATATGATATTGTATCCTGTATTATTTTAGTGTATTGTGTGTATTTTTAGTACTCATCTTATCTTGGTGTGCACACAAAAGTGGTGGTTTATGATTGACTAATTGTGCGTGTTGTTCTTGGGTGATGGCTTTAAAGGCCAGCCTCTAAGTGTCATTCGATAATACGTAGGAACGGGAAGGAATACAGTAGAGAGTATGGGAACTTGACTGTACAACCGCGTGTGTAACGAATGACGTCACTTCCCGTTGGATTCACAGCGAATATGGCGCTAGTGGCGACGTAAAATAAGATAAGCAGCTATTAAAGGCCTTCCTCAGTGGCCATTAAAGCGTTTTATTGCTCTTACGACTATAACACAGAATTTGTCTTCTATTAATTAAGTACTTTCTGCAATTCCTTTTTGTAGCTTCCTATCTTCACGCTTCCACTTCTTCCATCTTCATTCCTCTTCCTTTCCTTTCATTACTTTAGCAGCATTACTGTTCTTCTCAATATACAAATAAATTTCTACCTAATCTGATGTTCGCTTATCATCTCTTCTGCAACAGGTTTTCTCACAAACATCAATATGCAGGGTTACTACAAGCGATTCATTCCATTTCAAAACACTATATCGGTCGCCCCGTGCTTTTCCGTTTACACAGACAACCTTAAACTGCCAATACCACAGCAGAATACTCTGTTTACATGGTGGTTCTTTTCTGTGCTATGCTCTGAATGCAAGCTGCACTGCAATAACAGACTAATATCTCGCATATTCCAACACACAGAAACTCTTTTCCAGCTTCAAGGTCTTGAGTTCAATCATGTCTATGTGCAGTCTTCATGTAATATTCTTATCGAAGATCTCACCGAGATAGTTTACACGAAGAACTATTCTTGCTTCAATTGTCCTTCTTATAACGCCTTTGCAAGGACCGAATAAAAAACACTGTTTTCAAAAGTACGTCTATTTTTTCATGGGTATCAGTTGTCGAGGGAAGGTGTTTATCTAGCAGTTTTCTAGAAACTGCTCTGGTATATTTGCTTGTCTCGCGGTCGCTTGCTTGCATAATAAAGGTTCTACACTCTACAATAATATACAAATAATTTGTTCAAAATTACGCAAATCTCTTTTGTGTACTTTAAATTTCATGATCTCGCCTTTTGGTATTTATAACTGTTAATCACGAAACAAATGTAGTGGTCTTGTCAAACTCCGAAGTGGTAAAGACAACGCTATTCAGTGTACTGTGCTATATATATGTGTGTGTGTTGCAATCTTCTGAAAATTGTACAGGTTTGCTGACATTTCAAGAATATTGAAAATAATTTGTAATCTCAAAAATTACATTTTTTTATTTACTAAATGATCAATAATTACGCATTACTATAAAATATATTCGATGATAATTATAAATTTACTAGTCCACAGCAGGAAATTTGATGTTTCGGTAACTTTACGACACTGTATTCAGCGTTTAAATTGTACAGTGCTGAGTGGTTGATCGCCAATTGTGAATTTAAAGAGAAAAAAAGAAAGCCATTGTGGAATATTATCCTGCTAAACAGACTGATAGAAACAAGATAAGGTTCACACTCTGTATACGGTATTTAGGTCCAAGTTTCAGTTCAAGTCTTCGTGAATATGAGAACTGAATACAAGACACTACGCCACAAGGTTCGCAAAACCTGATGTGAGTGGCATTACATCATAACATAAAAAGTTTTTCGTGATGAATAGCAAATATTCTGAACGCTTAAATTTATTACTCTGGACTTTTTCTGTCTCCAGGGTTTATTAAAAGCAGCACATTTCGTAAATTGACTCTTTTCCTACCTTCAGACAAATAGGATTCTGGAGACAAGGTACACTCTTAGGAACTACTCCAAATCACGAAACAGTAAAACAACTTTCAAGTGTTCTCTTGAAACTACGTCAAACATAGTCCTAACTGCTGCAATTTTATTTGACTGAGTTTTTAAATAGGTCAAAATTTCTCTATAAAAATGCAGTTCCAGAGAAAAAAACGTATTTTTTAAACCAAAACCTTATTACCATCAGGCAGAAGTAGTAAGTTTGTGTGCATATGGAGTTCATAATATTTTTATAAGAGCTAATCCCCACTACAAACAACGGCTGTCCAGAAGCTGCGGAAACTCGTGACGATTGTCAGTTTATTTTTAATCGCCTGAGTAAATAAAACTCTAAAGCGGCACTGGAGTCAATCACCCTCACTACGTCCTAGGTAGCATCCTGCAGCAGGGTTGTCCAAGAACTATATTTAGAAGGCATTAAAGTACAGCAAAAGAAATTAAATTATAATTCCAGCACATTTCAACGATTATTACATTCTCATATGCAGGAGGTGGACAAAACAATGGAAACACTAAGAAACTGAGGAACGGAATTAATTTGTGTTGGCTAAATTGAAAGAACGTCAGTTGCCAACACTGAATATTATTTTTCCGTTTGTTTACACTCCCGTAGTGCTCGTGTTAGTGCATATATAATTCCGTTGAGTGACAGTCCCTGTGAGAGAATCTGAGAATTGGAGACTTGTGCAGTTTTGAAAGAAGACAGATTATTGGTGCGCGTTTAGCTGGGGCACCTATGACAAAATGTGGCACATTATCAGGCGTATCGAGAGCGACGGTTTCTATGGTTTCGTCGGTATACACGAATCGTGGGAAGACAACAGCGAAGAGAGAAAATTGGCAAAATTCCACACTGAGATCTCGTACATTGAGAAGGATTATTTCGAATAATCACTGAACCACTGCAGCGCATGTGACAGCAGAACTGAATATTCATCTTAAAGACCCCGTTTCCACAAAAACTGTCCGACGTGAGCATCACACATCCTACATCCACGGTAAGGCTGCAATTGCTAAACCTCTGTTCACAGACAGTAATGCTCATATGCGGAAACTATGGTGTCATATCCATACAACCTGGACATCAGACAACTGGAGACGCGCGTGATATGGCCACGTGAGTCATCCTTCGCGCTGTCCCCTACATCAGGAACAGTTTATGTTTGGAGAACACCCAAGAAAGCGTACAATTCGAAATTCCTGGTTGCAACAGTGAAACATGGGGATGTCCTGTAATGGTTTGGGAACAGTATGGCGGTACTCTGCTGGTCCCACTATCAACCTTCCTGGCCGAATTACTGCAAGGGAGTATTTGGAAATGTTGGGTAATCAGGTGTATCCCATGATCCAGACGTTATTCCAGAAAAACGATGCACTTTTCCAAGACGACAGTGCCCCTATTCACACAGTTACAATTATTCAATCATGGTTTGAAGAGCATGAAAGTGAACTTCAACATCTTCCTTGGCCAGTGAATTTCCCAGATTAGGATATCACTGAAGCACTCTGTTCAGTTTTGGAGACTAGGTTGAGGAAAACTTTCCCACTTCCAACATCTCTAAAGTAATTCTGTATTTAAGAATCTTGTTGCAAGCCATATTAAAACATCTATGTAATTAATTAATTGCTAGTGGGTTGGGACTAAGTCCCTTGTACTACGGCCACTTCTGGCCTATTGTACCAGCCCCAGATAATAGGTGAGGGTGATTGTGAAGCAATTGGTGGAATTAAGATTGGCAGGGGAGACCGAAGTACTCGGAGAACACCTGCCACAGCGAACACTTTGCCCACCACAAATCCCACGTGAACAGACCCGGGATCGAAACCGGGCCGCCGCGGTTGGAAGCCAGCGACTAACTGCTTGAGCTATGGCGCGGCCAAAACGTCTATGTATAACACAGTCCATCAATAGTGCAACAAATTTTTCCTTTCTCTCCCACTTACACTTTAACACAACATGTTTCGACCTTAGATGGCCATCTTCAGGTGTTTTAATATATCAAAAAAATTAATGAATTTTATTTTATTTTATTAAGTACACTACAACGTGTGACTTTGCCACATATTAATGCAGTGTAAGCAGTTTTGATATATCAAGACACTTGAAGATGGCCATCTAAGGCCGAAACATGTTGTGTTAAAGTGTAAGTGGAAGAAAAAGGAATAATTTATTGTTGCATTATTGATGGACTGTGTTATACATGGACGTTTTTATCTCTGAAGTAACTTGAAAGTGTTCTTCGAGGAAAATGGTACACAATTCCGCTAGACAACTGTTCAATGCTTTTACGAATTAATTCCAAGAAGAATGAAACTATGTTGAAGGCAAAATTTGGACCAGGGCCACATCTGTAGTCTTTCCATTATTTTGTCCAACCCTTGTACGTGGAATGGACTCTATGAGAAAATAACTGAAAACGTGAAACTATCGACCTCGCTATTATGATGGACGCAAATGTTCTGTGAGTCTCCGAATACGAAAAGTGGTTGCTGGAATGCAGATTATCTGTTTGTATCTGTATGTGAGTGCACGTGCCCTCCTACGTACTCTGAATGGTTGCATGGATTTTGTTGGTATTCGATATTTAGGATTTTATTCGTCGTAGGTCGATTCCTGGTGAATTATGAATTTCCTAGTTGTAGGCTCTTTAGATAGGCACGAAGGTGAAAAATTACAATTTTCTTAATAACGGCCAGAAATATTTTAATTAAATTCCAATTATTTATGGTAAATGTATCCCTGTAAGAAACTACGTAAGTAGTATTTATATATATTTTATATATATATATACACACGCTCATTAGGGGTAAAAACAGAAACTTTCGATTTTACCAAATCCGGCAGTTGTGGCCGGGCGAAATTCATCGTTAGTCTGCATTCAGTAACCAGCAGTAGTATTCCGAGTAGCAATGTATACGAGCTTCTTTTCCGAGCTAAATATGGGGGGGCATGTGCAATGCATTTGCATCGGTTCTTTGCGTGTTTCATTCATGGATGCACTCCGTTTAACACATACAAGTTCGAAGTTTTTGGCCTGGCCGTTCTCAACAGACTGTACATTGGATTCCGAATTACTGGATTTTTGGACTTTGTCCATCACTGTACCAGTGACTGAGCTTAGCACTTCCTAAAGGCCCCAAATTATTATGTGTCTCCCACTCATCTGAAGACGGAAACAATTTCAGTTCATGAAGATGTGTGTTCTCGTTGTTTCTAGATTACAGGTTGATGGACAAAGTTAAAAAGAAATAGTAATTCGGAGTGTTATACACCATCGTCAGAACTTTTAGAATCTATCAGAAAATACTTGGAGTTTGCTTTTTTCGACTGACACCTCTTCAAATTGGGACTAGGTACCAGTCCCACTTTTGAGAGGTGTCAAGAAGAAAACGAAACAGCCACACATATCCTGTGTGAATGTGAGGCCTTAGCTTATTTAAGATTACGTCACTTGAGTCAATACTTTACGGAACCAAGTGACTATTTCGACGTCTCCACGTACAAAATCCTACGCTTCATTCGAAGTGCAGGATTGCTGAGGGGATAATCAGAAGGCGAGGCACAACAGATCACTGTGGTCGCGGTGCAAGGGTCAAGAAGGCCCATCCCTTATACATTCATTCATTCGCCTTTCCAATACACCGACTTTCCTGAGTGAAGTTTCAACGATCCTCCTCGGTCCCTTCAGCAATACCGAGATAATATATTTATGTAGGCCACGACCGCTGCCTTCAACTTCTTTCCAAATTCATTATCCACTAATCATCGTACAATTCTCTGCTGGAGTAGTACGAGTAACAGACAGGGTTCTTAAATAAAGGGTAAACAAATGAGTTTAGATGTATCAGTACAGGTCGAAATTACATTAAAAGAAAATATTAATTCTCAAAATAGAACCAAAGATAGGTTTCTTCTTATTTCAGATTCTACTATAGACAGATTATAGTGTATTTAAATGCGTGGACATTAGTCTCGTCTCTAGGGGTTTCCCCGAGTTGGTTATTGTTCTTTTAATTTGCTGTCGAGGCATCTACGAAGTGAAGGAAGTGAAGGAAGTGAAGGAATAAAGGAGAGATAGTGCTCATCCTTTTATTTATCCATCTCCTATCTAACTTCACGTTTCATCTCAGGAAACACGAAATTGATTCCAATTTAATTTCGTGCTGGTGGCTTACACAGAACTTGTCCAGGGAACCTAATTTCGGTTTGTACCAGTCTAATATGGGGCGTGAAGCTGACCGGTCACTACCATCTCGTGCAGAGGTCAAGAAAGGTGGAGCAATACCTATACGCCCTCATATACTCGTATGTGCTTGGCATAATGTTTAATTAATTAGCACCGGAGCAACCGCACCATTTTTAAAAAATTTTATGACGATGGTACCTTAAATATAAACATTATGTTTCTGAACATTATATATTGTTTTGTTTTTATCTCAAAAACCGTCCTGCTGTTATTTAAGAACAACTTTTCGGAGACTGGATTCTCTCTCAAGTAATACCTACTCCGTAATAAGTACAAGGAATATGTAACTTAATTATGCATTTAAAATCAAGACATATTTATAAATTTATCTTACTCAGACGCTATTCACAGAAATATGACTGCCGTTTCTCAACAGCTCTTGTGTCTTTTCTACAAATTTAAAGGAATGAGCAAAAAAGAAATCCTTCTCGATTTTTCAAGTACAAATTCAAACGCGAAAAAGAACGCCCTACGTTTGCCACTTGTTCCATTTTAAAGACAAATTCTACGTTAAGTTTATATTTTGCAGTTCTCAAAATAAATTCAGAAGATAATCCGGAGCTCGAATATGAGCCTCCCTTCATCTGTTTATTCGAATATTGTGACATGACGCCTCAGAGCCCAAATAACGAGGCAGAGTAGATGTAACTTCCCAAGCAACGACTCGGTAAACAGGTTCCCTCTGTAAAAATAAGCAAACAACAATAGAGTTATTATTGAGCTGTAACAATGGAAACNTATTGTGACATGACGCCTCAGAGCCCAAATAACGAGGCAGAGTAGACGTAACTTCCTAGGCAATGCCTCGGTAAGCAGGTTCCCGCAGTAAAGAATAAGCAAGCAACAATAGAGTTATTATTGAGCTGTAACAATGGAAATGGTGTTTTGGGGAGGGGATCCGCTTTGAGGCTATATAACGAGGATCCCAGGCCATCTGAGATAATTGAGAGTCTCCTGAGATGGCAAGCAAGGAATTGGGCTGTGCAAAGAAGACTTCCTGTGTGCTGCAGTTACAGTCAGACTGGTATAAATACTGCGTTGAAATGCTTTGACGCGATAACACTAGTGAATACTGACAACCCTAGTGGATGTACGGTGAACTGTAAAGTACAACAGGATGTTGAGGAGAATATCTGGACCGAAGTGAGATGATGTGACGGGAGAATGGAGAAAACTGCATGAGGAGCTTCATAACTTGTACTCTTCTCCAAGTGTAATTAGAACGATGACGTCAAGAAGCATGAAATGAGCAGGGCATGTAGCACGAATGGGAGAAAAGAATGTATATAGGATACTGGTGGTAAAGCAAGAAGGAAAGAGACCACTAGGAAAACCAAGGCATAGGTGGGTGCACAATATTAAAATGGATCTTAGAGAGATAGAATGGGTTGGTATGGATTGGATTGATCTAATTCAGGATAGGACCAGTGGAGGGTTCTTGTGAACACGGTAATGAAATTTCTGTTCCATAAAATGCTGGGAAGTACTTCAGTAGCTGCACAATTGGCGGCTTCTCAAGAAGGGCTCAGCTCCATGAGTGAATGAGTGAGAAAGATCTTTTGTAGGTTGCTTTCGGGAGCAGACAAACGATCAGATTCCATTGTTCAGCAGCGCCGTGCATTGTTATACCTTCATATTCACTTGGTTTCAAATCGAACCGGCCACTGGCTGGCCGTTGCCATGTAATTCAGACTTTCATAAATCATGCCTATAGGCTACACAGTCCCCAGGAGATTGTGTATATGCAGTATATTGGAATACAATACAGCGTTTCGTTTGATATTGTTCGCTTTGCGTGCGAGCGACTCCATTCTTCAATGAAGTCCAATAGCACAGGCATAAATTCGTTGATCCATGCAGACATGAAACGATTCTGGAAAGGACTGCCAGTGAGTGCAACTCTCAGGTATCATAGGTAACAAACTAACCTCATGCTGCAGAGTCCTTCGTGACATCCTGACAGTCTCTTAGCTGGTAAAAGAATTCCTTTTGGAGGACCTTCTTTATTGTTCATTACAGTGCTCACAACAGCCTCCCACTAAATTCTCTTCTGGGGGAGATAAATCCAGGTCGCTTTCTATATTCTTAAGATCCCATTCTTGATTTTCCAAATGCCCTTTTCCATACAGTTTTCCTACAAGAATTGTGGAGAAACTCCTCCTGTGCTCAACTATCTACTGTGAAACATTAACAACGTCACTTGTAGGGACCAAATACACTAAGATTTCCGAGTGTTTTTTCTTCTATAATTAGGGGATAATTCTATTAGGAATTTTTAATGAAGCAGATCTCATTAGGAGTCTTTATCTCTGTAAAGCAAACAAGAATTGAAATATATGGGAGAAGTGAGCTAGTTGTTAGAAGGAACTAATTGCTAAATTCAAACTAAAAATCAACCGCCATGATCAGTGATTCCTCCAGCTGCCAGATGGAATCCACACTGAGTCTCTGTCTCCCCTCGATAGTTTCTCTGCAGTTCGTCCTGTGTGGGTCGAAGAAACCGTGTTTCCTTTGCCTTCCAGTAATTTTTCCTTTGTAATTCATTGTGAAACAAAGTGATGTAACAAGAAGTAAGATGCTAGAACTAGCTGAGGTTTAATTGTGGTATTGTAACAACTTTTTTCCCCCTTGGAACTACAGCCCCAGTAGGTCTAGGCCTACCTCCATGAACTTCTCCGTTCACTTCGGCTTTTCTAGATCTTACACATTCGGTAGGACATCTTAGGCGGGTGATCAGCTCGTCGCAAGGCCTCTACCTGTACACAAACACAGAAAAACGCACACACACACATCCATGCATTGAGTGGGATTCGAACCCACGATCCCGGCTTCCGAGCGAGTGAAGACAGTTCATGCCTTAGACCGCTCGGCTACCGTGACCGGGTATAGTAACAACTTGCCCTGCTGTAATATTGCTACCTGGTTTTGTATAGGTGTCAATTATGGAAACCTACAAAAGGAAGCAAAGGCACCATGAATAAAGCAAAGCGTGTGGGGATTTCAAGAGAACCTTTGACTAAAGCTTCGCATATAAGAAAAGCATCTACTAAGTATTCAGTAAAATTTATGAACTTACAAATTTTTTCCAAAGATTTTAAAATTTTAATTGAAGTGAACTGAAACAAGTTACACTTAAAAAAAGTAAATTAATTTTTTTAAATGAGAATTGAATTTTATCATACCAGATTTAAACCCTGTCAAAAGCACTCACACCCAAGAACACAAAGTCTGGATTTTATAAGAGGAATATGGCCGGTAAGCACAGATATGTTTCCTGATGAGGATTTCTCACCCTCTACTGCTGCTGACAATCATCTTCAAAGATAACAAACACCTTTAAGATTTTGGACTCACACATCCCCCAACTTTAAACTTGAATTTTAGTGTTAGCAGTCGGCGTGTAAATTAATATTTAAACATAGATCGTTAATTTTTAGAAAACAATTTGCTCATGATTTATTCCAGCCGTCTTACAGTGCATACACTCATCCACTTCACTCTTCACTCCTGCACTACATGTTTCGGCACAAAGGTGCCATCTTCAGGTGCTTTTCGATTTACGTTAAACTACTTCACTACATGCCTTGCTGTTTTCATACTAAAATAACTAAAATCATCATATATATTGATAAATATTAAAAAATATTAAAAATATTAAAACTGTTCAGGATTTTTTATCCCTACATCGCATCTCAATACGCGAGTCACATTTATCCTCTTCTATCGGAGCACTCTTCCTACTTTCTTGTGTGTATTGTGCTTTGTGTTGTGTCTTGCTCCTGTGACTGCGTGTGTTATACTGCTGGGCCTTCGGGCCCAGCAGTATAACACATGCAGTCATTTAAATCATGTCGAAAGTGGGCGTTTTCCAGAATTGTAAGTGCTTATAGTGAATCGTAGGCAGAAAAGGTGTGGTTTCTGTTTTGACGAATACTCTTGTAAAGTTTACGTTAGATGCTGAAGCACAGAGACGCGCCAAGTGAGTTAATTGTGACAGATCAGTATTATTTTGTAGCATCTGTTGTGCTTTTCGTTTAGTATCAGTTACTTCCACGGTCTCGCGTGCAACACTGGCGGGTTCCAGTGCATTGTTGTAACATTCGCAAACGGGGCCACGACAATTTCGTCAGATTTAGCGACTTCTCTGCTTGTAGAATCTGCATCTTTATTGATGACAATTTCAAGTTTATAGACTGATGTGACAGGGTCGCTGTAATCGATTTGGATAGCATTACATATCCTTCTTAATTAATCATTAGTCCAAAATCTGCATTTGTGTTCTTTATCCAACTGAAATTAAATGCAGCATACATTATTAAATTCAAATATGTCAGCTATAATCAATTAGACACATTCATTCTATGGCGTCTTTGCTCAAAGCAGGAAATGTGGAGCTAGAGAAACAGACGTTGCTAGGCAATGCCCGCACACAACAATAGAGTAATTGTGACGATACGAGATGTGTGACGCGTACAGCCATTGCTATTGACCGATTTGGCAAGCACGTTTCCGCGGAGACTAACTCACGCAAAAATACAAGAGCTGTGTTTTCCGTGCGGTCCGCGTCAAAGGGTTATAAAAACGAAAAAGTAGATAGTTTGAGTCAGCTGAGTTTCGAGACGCCAGTCTGCCGTGGTATGAGCTAGGGAGCGGTGGAACATAATTGAGGAATTTTAGCATCAGAATTATTGAGTGCAGTTCAGTTGAGCTGAAAGTCTGGTTGCGATGATTATATTTAGCGCGTGAATTGAAGACTTTATGAGTGCTGCAGTTACAGTGACAGGCTGTTATAAATCCGTTGCCAGGATACGACTAGTGGAGAATGAAAACACTAATGTGTGTGTACCGGTGAACTCTTAAGTGTGTAGATCAGCGATGGCGCTGTATTCGTGTAATTGCCTGTACTTCCAGTTGGTGTGCATAAAATGTCAATCCAAATCCCATCTAATAATCACCAATATACGTAACAATACTAATCAAATAAATATTGTTGTGTGTAGACCAGTTGCTATGTAGCGACCGCAAAACAAATACGTTACCACGGCAACGAATTCATGCTCAGAAATAGAGGAACTGTTGAAAAAGATGTTATCTCCTCGGTCCGTGCCGAGGGGTTATATAGAGAGGACATCAGCCGAGCGGATTCGAACACCGCCGTAGCCCTGCGGGTCGTAGGAGGCGAAGATAAGGGAACCCAGCACCTGGGGTTATAATTGGGCCACCCTGTTCCTGGGGGATATAAATACGGGGACCTCGCCCTCGGGTTTTGGGGAAGTCTCGAACCTGAGACAGTAAAATGTGGTCATGAGTCCCACGGGACTCAGATCTCAGAATGACTGCCCTAACGAAGACCAGCTAAAACAAAAAATAAAGTAAACTCCGTGGCTTTAGTTCGCAAGCGAACTATACTGACCGCCTCTTCTCGGCGAAGTTAGTGCCCAGCAGAAATTGTAAACAACAAAACCATCCTCTCGTCAGAGAGGATATGTTATAAAAATTATATCTGCAAAGGTTGGTTTGAAAAAAAAATATTGGCCCTGGGTCTCCAGGGGCTTGGCGCCAAGACGAACAGATTGACGGTAAACCGCCAGTCGTAAAGTGACTGTGGTTCTGACTCTGAGCTGTAATCAACTGTAACTCAGTCTGTGAAGTGAAGACTAGGAGGTTGGCGTGAGACTGCAGCCAGCCTGGGAGTTAGTCAATTGGAGCGACAGTGCTGTTGTGAGATATTCGCAGGACAATAACGACGTGAGAACAGAAGCTGATGAATCTCCGTTGCTGAGATCCGTTACCGGGAAACGACCAGTGAAAGCAGACTGAGATGGCTTAGCATGTGCTGCAGTGATTTGTAAAATTTGGAGATTAGCGATAGTGTCAGAGTTAATTATATAGTTCCGATAAGTAAGTGGCCAATAAATCCATTCTCCAAACCTAACCCCGTCTATAGTCACCCCTACAAGTAAGAATACGATTATAATTGAAGGGAAAGATCAATTTCTATTGCTGTAAGATAATAATGTAAGAACCCCTTACGCTGACCACGCGACACTCTTTATCCGCAAAAGTTGGCATTGAACTTCGCCGACAAACGGCGGTCACTTGGTCGGTGTAGTTCGCTTGCGGACTAAAATCAAAGAGTAATTACTTGAATTAAAAGACTAAAAAAAAATTAAAATATTAATCAAGAGGGGTGGCAACCCGGCAGAAATTCGAGACTCATACCTCCCGAGTATTCAGAGAATGAATTCAAATCTTCGTTAATATGTCTACAGAACTTTCTGTTAGATCTGAAGTGAATGGCTTTAATGTACGTTATACGAGGTACAAAGCATAATTACTGAAATCACTTTTATATTTATGTTTTTACTAACACCTGTGTGAAGAGTTACTCATGAGAATAACCTGGACGTACAGAAAATAACACGCACAAAACCTCCCATTAAGTATTCGTTTCACGTGTTTTGTGTAAAAGGAAAAATATCAAAACAAAAGTTGTTATTTAGAATTGCATAAATAATGAGAAATTTGACTCATGATATTATGGCCAGATTTTCCAGTTCTAACAAACAATCAATTAACAACTCTGAAGAGGTTTAGTCCCCCGGAGCAAGTGCATTTTTCAAACGTATTGCTTGCAAATTGCAGAATTCATCGCTGGACAAATCATTTTCTCTCTCTCTGTGCAGAAGACCGTTCTGCACGTCGCTCTTTCTACTTGTTTTCCTTTCGTCTGTATGTTTGTGGCAGTTATTTTTATTATGTGCAGGTTGAACAATACGCAGCAGTGGTGCAAGTTTCAGTGAATTCCCTATGCTGACGTCGAGATATTTCTAGCAAGCAAATTCCCTCTCCTCAGTTGACGTGAATTATAACGAAACTATATTGTACAAGAAGATATTGCAGTGCATACCAGATCCAAACAGCAAACGTCTCCTTGACTACCAACTTCTCCCTCCCAAGGGATTCACTCACATCAAATCCTAGCACAAGCTTCTTGCTCCCAGAATAGCAAAATAAATAGATTAAATTCTGCTATTCGGCGAAATTGTGTTTGTGGGGGAATTTTCTTGTTGATCTACTTAAAAGAGAAGTCATCAACGAAGTCTGAAGAAAACCGGTGGGTTCAGAATCAAACAACGAGTCAAATTAAATTCAAGCAATTGTCTGTCGTCACAAAACAGAACTTGTGCTACATCTGCCGAGAAATCAACGGTAGCCTCATAATTTGTCATATATGCATTCGCAGTATAGCCAACCCCTGTTTTTTTCCGTATTCCTTTCCATCATACATGTTAGCGAATGATACTTCGAAGCAGACTTTTAAGGTTCGGCCACACAGAGCGCTACGCTATGTTCGCTACGTAAGCTACGTACGCTGTGTACACTCTGCGACGCAGCTAACATAGGGAACATAGCGTACGTAGCGTGCGTCGCGTACGTAGCGCTCTGTGTGGCCGAACATTTAAAGCCATATCCCACGAATAACATGTGCAATTAATTAACCGTAAATTTGTTCCTTTATATAGTCTATTACAGTCTATTAACCAAGATATTATCAGTACGCATAGAGTCTGTTTGCTACTTACTTCCTCGTCTGACTCTTCTACCCTAAATTTTGAGGCAGCAAGTTCTTCCGAAACATCCGCGAGATCATAGATACATTCGTATTGTACAGATGTACCATAAAGTACGGCATCATAACCCAGAAAACCGTTATCTTCAATTGTGAAACCTTTTGCACAGTACGTATGCATATTTCAGTAAGCCCAAATATGCAGGGACAATCTTCCGGTGAAAACGTTTAACGAGTTTCACACACTTGAGCTTCACCTCTTTCGCTTCTCTCTCTACTCCAAATAGTCTACAAAACAAGCCCTGTGGGAAATTTATGAAGTTATTTGTTTAATGTGAAGAAGGGAACTGGGACATAACGGCGCTTCCTCAGAGACCAGCCTTAAATTCGTTGTATAATATTCTTCGTTCTTTTAATTAGAAATGTTTATCTTTTGGATATGGACCTTGTTGACAATGAGCTTTACATATCGCTGGCAATAAAATGGGGCCGTGTTGCTGCTACGGAATATGCTTTTTTCTTTTTTTATATACCTTATACTGTGGTACAGAAACTAACAATAAAGTACGTAATAATAAAGAACAGCAGTGCAATTTGGTAACTAAAAAAATCTAATGTCGAAACAGTACCACCAGTCAAATATCGGGACGGTATTCCCAGACTAATATCTGGACCGTACCTCGAGAAAAATGTTCCGACAGTACCTTAAGACAAATCGTGAAAAAAGATGATTTTTATATGTATATACGTATATGAAAATATATATCGTGTTTTCACATTACACTTTTGTGTGCTTATGTTAATAATGATCATTAAAGCTATTTATTCTCCATATTGGGGTGTAAAACTTACATAAAATTATATTTCCTTATTACTCTTTTGGTTGTTCAGAAGTTAAACGAGTTATTTTGTCGTTTTATAACCATAATAGCATAATAGCAATTAATGTTTACATTAATTGTAAACAAGTGAGCCAGAATTAAAATGAATAGTTAATTATAGGCGTTTTCATTTCTTTTTGGTGATAACTTGTTTTGGAGGGTGGAGTGAATGGTGTCAGGCATGAGTTAGTGTCCAGCATTTGGTAGTTGGTAACACTGTCTCGTAAAAATAAATCATATGATTTTTGTTGACGTTGGACAAGTTGAATTTTATGGGTTAGAAGCATTGCGAAGTTTTCATGATTTTTGCGAGTTTCTCGTTAAGTTATCAAGCCATTTTTTTTTATTAACTCTTCTGTTTTACAGAAATGTCTGATTCTCACATGTGACGATTTTTGAAGAGAAGATCTGTGACAAAAGGGGTGGGACTTCAGTCCTAGGCACAAGGACAAATCTGATGAGCTAGTGATGAAGAACGGAAGCTTATGACAAATTTCACTACGACACCGCAACAACAGACACAAAAGAGTTTCGTCCTTACAATGAAAGTTACTCATCAATAGACTCTACAGATACATCTCAACGACACTTAACTACAAATCACAGTCACAAGACCAGTGGACGTACTGATTATTTTAAACGGCTATTGGAATCTCAAAACAGACTAAAGCTTTTGTTAGTTAGGTCACAGGCTGTGATAAGGCTCAGGAAGGATGTTTCCGTGGAAATATATTTGTTTGCAAAGCTTATCTCGCCGTTGTTGCCCAGCAACGGGTCTACATGCTACAATACCTAAAACGAATAGAGATTGAGGGTGTGAACTAGATTCAACTGGCACAAGCTATTGCCCAGAGGTGAGTGTGACTGATCAAGTAAGTGAACAAATTTCGTAATTATCAGATTTGAGTTTACCGCGGCGCAGATTATGAAGAGTACTAACTCTTGCAATGTGACTCCATACAGTCTGATAAATGTTTACGGATGTTCCAGAGGAATATACTGCCTCCATCTTCAGGGTATAATAGTAATAAAACATTCAACCAACGAGAAACAAACAGCAGGAAACCATTTATTTTCTTCTTAATTCTTGCACCATTGCTTGGCTTATGTATACTTGTCGACCTTGAAGATGGAGGCAGTACGTTCTTCTAAAGCGCTGGTAAATTACTACCAGACTATACGGCTTCAAGTTACATAATATGGTATTAAACAACTGAGGAAATATTAACTAAGATATTCCCTCTATACTGTCTATCGGCATTGCCACGACAGAGACGCCGAGAGAGTCGGGGAAGGTTGCAACGTCGCCTTAAGTTTCGGCCACACAGAGCGCTACGCTATGTTCGCTACGTACGCTACGTACGCTGTGTACACTCTGCGACGCAGCTAACATAGGGAACATAGCGTACGTAGAGTACGGAAGTCTGTGTGGCCACTGACATTAGCAATAAAGGGAGATATTTTTTCTGTCCGTATAGCGAACATAGCGTACGTAGCGTGCGTCGCGTACATAGCGCTCTGTGTGGCCGAACCTTTACTGCTTTAAGTACGAAGAGTGGGTAGACCTTGTGCGTGCCATGCAGTACCAACGGACAGCAGTTTGAATTCTGGTATCTCAATCCCAAACTGCAATGTAATGCCAGCCACATTCCAATGTGTCCCATATATCACAAAGAACTTCGCAAAGTTCTCCTCTATTCTGTAAAACGCCTACAATATTTTTTTTTTCGCAATGCGGAAACTGTTCAACGTTCATCGTAAATCTCAGCTTGAAACTCTGAAGCGAGCCTTAAGATTCATTCCTGTCGCGAAGAAGTTTTATGAATAGAGCATTTCATCCGATAGCAGGTCAAGTTTATGTGCCTGGGGGGCGGGGGAAAGAGGTGTCAGGAAATCGAATTACTTTTACATACACGAGATTGCTCGTTTAAACGATGTAAACACGTGTCTTCAGAAGCAAAACACATTTTACCTCAATTACGAACAAGAGAAAGATTGAAAATATTTCAGAAGTGCTTGATCCCCAGAAATTGATTCTCATAAAAATTGTATTTTTAATTGAATAAATATGTGACAGCAGCCGGGAGATTTATAGGAATCTGTAATAAAAGCCTCGTTCCCAGGCTCACTACGTGCATAGCGATCTATGGTGACTGTACTGAAAAGTAACTAAGGGTGTGTTGTAAAAGCGCCACAATTCCGAATATCCTTCAGATATGAAGTCGAGTAAGTTGAATGCAAGATTATCATAAAAGGTTACGTGAAAATCTTCCGAAGGAATTTGCAGTGAGCTGCATCTGTGGCCTAGAGAAATTAAGAAAACAACTAATACCCCTCAGTTAGGATTGCAGTTAGCCCAGTAGAAATTTAATTACTTAATTGTGATTGTATTTTGTAAAGAAAGCAGTCTCCTGGGATGTGGCATCGTGTAGATGTGATGTTAACCGACGTTTCGGAGGAACGTATTGCCTCCATCTTCAGAGTTGAAGCACCTGTTCTCACCGTCTCTTCGCTTGCGAATGTTCTTATTTTTCCCTTCTACCCTGAAGATGGAGGCGATACGTTCCTCCGAAACGTCGGTTAACACAACATCTACACTGTGCCACATACCAGAAGACCGCTTTCTTCATAGTCACCACCGTGAAAACCTCAAATCTTACGTATTTTCTAAAATTTACAGTTCACGGTTATTGAAACATGCCATCAGAGACTCTGGCTACAGAGCTTCGAATGGATGGTAGTGAATAATGAGTTACGAAAGGTATGGAAGGAATTATCTGTGAACTATTAGAACCTGGTTGCACTGAAATAAAACCACGGGGATCTGTACCAGAATACCTGTGTACCGGACGAATTCGCAACGGGCAAAACATACTTAAGACATTTTATAGGCTCAAATAGAAAGCGTAAGTCATGAATGGTGAGCAGGTAAGAACTTCAAAGGAGGAATAATGTTGCAGCTGTGTCTCTCTCGGAGACAAATCTTTCAGCCACCGAATCCTAGCTTGCTTAAAGAACATGCCTTCTGGCTTTTAACGTCATATAATTTGGAGAAAAGTCTTTTGCTGTTTCTTACATGGCTTATTTTCGATCCTAAATACGGAGGTGATATGTTCCTCCGAAACGTCAGGCTACCTCACAAAGATGCGGCATTACAACCCAGGAAACCATACTCTTCATAGTGATCGCTGTGAGAAATTTAATCCAGATATTATTTAATGGCTTAGTACCGAAGTCAACTTGTATCTTCGTGTTAAAGTAAACGGTTGCATTAAATTACTCTTCATGTATGCATAGGAAGCTGGAAGAAACTTGAGCTTGACAGTTTCTCGAAGTGCTGAAACCCAGTCGTTCCCTACTCCTTTCACCTGCTTCCCAATGAGTTGTCTTCTATTCCAAGTAAAGTTGGCAATTCTGATTCCAGACTTCGAAGTATTGTTAGGGTGCTAATGGAAATCTAAGAAAATCTATTGTTAAAACTTCTTGGGTTGAACGCAAGGTGAGTTAAGGTAGTTATGGGAAGAGAGGAGGTGTACTTGGCTCCATACGTCCGTATTGAATTTGGTAAACTCTTATTCTTAGTCTACGACGAAGAACTTTGGTAGAAGTTTAAGAAAAAGTTCTGTTTTGTAAACACACAGTTGGACGGATAATGCAAAGT
Organism: Cryptotermes secundus; assembly: GCF_002891405.2. Classification (NCBI taxonomy): domain Eukaryota; kingdom Metazoa; phylum Arthropoda; class Insecta; order Blattodea; family Kalotermitidae; genus Cryptotermes; species Cryptotermes secundus. The sequence continues at coordinate 620,833 of NW_019727393.1, read as the reverse complement.
TTTATATTTCTGCATACGGTGTAATGGGAGAGAAACCATATTAGTGAATCCCGTGGAAGTGTGAAGAGTGTTCTCTGTGCTTCATAACTTCCTGTCAGTCTGATCCACGTGATAACACGATAACTAAAAAGATGGCCGCGAACAGTTTCGGGAGAATCACAGCGCCACGTTAATGATCAATACAATTTTCCATAGTCTTAATCATAAACAGAAGCATCCGATCGCAATGTTTATGAACAGAAGAACACCATCTCCTTCTCTGGTAAATTTCTGTTCGCCACAAGTGGTTTTGCCACGTGGATGTACACAGTTTTCTGACCGTTTCACTCCCATTTGTTTACATGTGCTATCACATACAAATCCCTCATCATTATCAAAACTGCTCTCTTGGATCCATGGTTTTCCTTGGAATATTCTGCAAGTATTTTCTATCCTATGCCACGCGCAGTGAATTAGACTATCCGATTTTCACTTCTATAGACTTCGAAAAAAAAATCTTTTTTACAGAACATATTCGCCCTCAATTTGGAGGACCAGGTAATTTTATTTATGTTCCCCAGCGAGTGTATGGCCCAGTTACACCCCCAAGTCATCGGAATCCCAATTCTCCTCCTCCTACTAATAGCAGGGCTGCACTGGAGGTATTCTAACCAGCCTTCATACGGAATCACACACCTCGTATTAAAGTCTGTAGTACTATTACAGTATGCAGTTGGGCTCTCGGGCCCAGCTATCCTCATATCCAGTTGGCATCTCGGATTTTCTTCAGCCGGTAAAGAAACGGATATTATTCGAGTAGCCTCCATGTACTGCTGAGATTAAAAAGGCGTTGAAATATGAGGCATTATGCTACAAGCCGGAAGGTCGCGGGGTCGAATCCCGATGAGGTGGATTTTTTCAATTTACTTAATCATCCGGCCGCACTATGGCCCTGGGGTTGACTCAGCCTCTAACAGAAATGAGTACCAGGAATATTCTTGGAGGTAAAGGGTGGTCGGCGCGTAAGGCTGACATTTCCGCCATCTGTGAGCTGATTGTCTAGAAAATTTGAGAACTTAAACATCTCACAACCCTATGGGCCTCCACGGCCTGTTAAGGGGTACCTTTACTTTAACTTACTTACTTACTCCCAACAATTATTCCGACATGATGATGAACTAAACACAGGACCAAATTTCCCCTTTTTGGTCAGAACTACAGGTCAATGAAGTGAAACCTCCTCTTTCTCCAAGTTTCAGACCTTTGGTAGGAATTTTTGGTTTGGGTATTTGCCCTGTGAAAGACAATTTAGAAGCAGAGATAAACACAGAACCCCCCTTCCCGAACAGGATTCTAACCTACGTTACCAACGTTCAAGCAGTAGAAGCTGTACACACCATAGACCGTGCGGCCGCTGTGATCGGCTCAGGACCATTTCACCTTCGTTACAATAATAACGAGGATCTTGATTATTTTTTAATTTGGTTTAAAAGCACTCTCAGTATCTCAGACCATGCAGTATCAAATAGTAACATGATTGCACAAAAATTAATTCGAAAATATTGGGGAAGAAGAGGACATGACCACTTTCTGCGCATTATACCCTAAGTTGCTTGAAAGCATAGAGTAAAAGCACGTAAATATTTATCAGATTTGTCGGTGTCCTAGCCGAAATTCGAAGGAAGTACTCCCAGATACAAGCGGAAGCGTTAGGACTGCCGCTTTGTAGAGGAGCTTAAAAAATGTGCCTACCAAGGATAACTCTTAGAACAATAACGTAAGGGCATTTCAGGTTGGCAGAACATGTATCACATATTCTAAGTTAAAATTTGAAGAACTCGCGGAAACAGATCTCTTGGAAGACGAGATGTTGACTAGAAGAGAGTACTAAACTTGAATCTCTACTGCGTGGTACACAAATATGGGCAGAAGGAGGATAATTGCCTTCTAAAAGAAAGCTGGGAGAACACAACACAGTTTGGTGCAATATCCTTTGGTGTCCGTGGTGTCGTTATCCACGTGAAGAGAGTTGATTCCTACCGCAAACAGAGTCCACTATTCCTCGTAGCAAATGGCTAATTTCCTGACATCGTCTGAGGACTGTGGATGGGGAAACATACCGGAAATTCAACCACAAATTAAGTTGTAACATTAGAAGGAAATGCGGAAGAAAATCTATTCAATGACCTTGAGAAAATTTTATATATCCTGCAGTAACCCGATGGTAAATCTTGAGGTTTCGTCTTTTGGGACATACAGACATATACTTCAGGGGCCGAACAAGCAAAATAAGACATGTCTGTTTCTCCGCTGGTTCGTATTGTAGCCCCTTTTCAAAATAATACATAGGCATTTTGTGTGTTTTTGCCTCTGTGTATTTGTATTCCCGTGGGGTGTCTGGTTAAGGCACATTAGGTTCATTGCACAAGAACACTTAGCCTTTAATCGGAGCTAAGAAAATGAATTAATTAAACGGAAAATAAAGGAAAGAATATTGAGAAATAAAGAATAATGCAGGGTGAGACGAGAAAGAGAAGAAAGGCATGAAGAAAAAGATGCAAGACACAAGGAAAGAAAGAAAATTAAGAGAGGAAGTCGTATTATTGTTGTCATTAGTTTCCTTATTACGTGTAATTGAGTCGCTCTCCTTGCCCAAGTACCGTGAATTATAACTGGCTCTTTGTAGAGGAAGTGGTCTCGACTGCCACTTTCCACGTCGTTATTTGTGACGTCATACACGTCTCAAGTGACGTTGTGCATGATCCGGGAACACAGAATTTACTCCAGGGAAAACGTGCAGACGTTTAATCCGTGTAGCTCATAACAGACAATTTACTGCCACTAATTTCCGAAATTGTATTAAGGTCCGTAAAGAAAGTTTCGTTTTCTTGTGGCTCCTTTCTACAGTATTTTAGCTCGTTCAGGTGAGGTTTCGGTGGTGCTGGATGGTGAGTGGTTGCTGCCATATTATTTCAGTATACTTCTTATTCAAAGTGCTTCTCGACACCGACTTTCTCTTTAGTAGTTTGCTTTACAAACTGAAAGAACATATAGAAAATTCGCTTAATACAAGCGATCCGTTACTTTGAAATGGATTTTAGATTAATTATTTAATGGGTTGTTATTGACTCCAACAAATAATCTTACAACACATATCTGTAAGATCCATTGCAATATTTTCATCTCTGAAGTACCAACTTCTTTTAATTTTCTCTTCATTTGAATATTTAAAACAATTATGCTGCAAAAGTTTGATTCCTCAAGCAGGGTACATGTCACGCATACGCGGCTACTTATCCTAAGGCCTGTTTATCTCTTTGTAAAATGTGATGTTAATAACTTACCATATATAACAACGAATGCTTCGATGACAGTTAATAATGAACTGGTAATTAAGCGGAATTAAGTTGTTGGCCTATTTAAAGTGCCATCCCGACCTGGACAAACTGACAGCAAACACCGAAATTCCATTCAGGATTATTGGTATCCCGAAGACATTCGAACCGGGTTCCTTCCGAATAAAGGTTAGAAGCGAAGGTGAAAAGTATTGTGGTGAACTTTCTTACTTATTCCCACCATACTGATGTTATTTTTTGTTTTTAATGAAATTTTTTCTTGTTTTCAATGTGGTAAAATTCCACATACAATTTCTTTGGTAATGACATTGTGTAGTGTGGTGTATGGCCATTAAAGTTTCTGGGGAATTTACTGCCTTCGCTTTCAGAATTCAAAAGCTCATATTATAAAACTCTAAATTTTAATTACCGATGGTAATGAGGGTACGTAAAATCGAGTTGATATAAACGGTACAGCATTTATGCAAAACACTGACCTCTGCACTAGTTGGAGGTGAGTGGAGCTTCACGTCTCGGCCGCTTTATACCCAGAGAAAGAGGCCCCGGTTCCAATTGGATAGGAGACTGGGCAGGTCCCAGAAGCGGTCTGGACCACCAGGAGTCGAATTCCTACCCCTCGACCGTCCAGCACGTAGCCAGTCACGATACCGACTGAGCTATGCAAGCTCTCTAAATAATTTCACATACTTCCTGATAAGTGATTCATTTTGACAACTTCACATTGAAACGAAATCGACTTCTTTTATATAGTTTGGTAGCTGATTATACAATCTAGGGCATGTACGTATGCGTTGTAAAATATTTGGGCCCCTAGTGCGCGTAACGTTATTTTCCTGAAGATGCCACCAATGCAGAGTTTTTAGAGCTATTCGTTCCATAAAGTACTCAAGTCTAATCAAAATCATTAGAACCTGTTTAAAAAAATATATAGCCATTTTGCTTCTGGTACCTATTTCAAGAGCCCCTGTTTCTTTGACCTGGAATATACTTATTCAGTGAATACGGACCAATGACGGATGGACGCTAAAATACCAAAGAAGAATAAGGATAGTCCTACTGTTCAGAAGCCAAAGAGAAGCTTGTAGACAAATACAAACATACGGCATTCCAAAGGCCACTCTTTCATTTTCAGAAGGGATGAAAACTTGTAAAAGACTCAGAATCCAGAGATTTATATTTTCCGCCATCTCAATACTTTCTCATATGAGTAAGAAAGTAAAAACGAATATGTGAAATCTTCGGCTGATAAACGTGGGTATATATTGTGACATGACGCCTGAAAACCGGCTCGGTAAACACAATCCCGCGGAAGCGAACGCGCGCAACATTAGAAGAGCAGTGATTTCTGTGGTCCGCGCCGCACTCGTTGCTATGCAACGGTGCGGTAAACACATTTCTGCAGCAGTGAATCAACGCGCAACAACAGAGGAAGGGGTGTTTTCTGTGGAGGCCGTGCCTAGGCTATATAACGAGGATCTCAGGCACCTGAGAATTAGAATGAGGGAATCTCCGAAGTTGGGAGTTCGCAGAATAATGATAAGAAAAGAATTAGTCTGTGAAAAGAAGACTTTATGTGTGATTTGAAGTGAGAGTGAGACTGTTATAAATACGTTGCCAGGATACGACTAGTGAAGACTAAGAACCCTAGTGCGTGTGTAACGGTGAACTGTAAAGTATGGAAATAGCGGTAACGCTCTAATTGCCTGTAGTTCTGAGTAGTGTGTATAGGGTGTCAATAAACCCAATCATCCAAATCGAAATCCGTCTATTAGTTACGCTCACCCCCTTACAGTATATTAAGTAAATGAAGGCATTATGAATAATTATGGAACCAAATTTTCAAAGGCGCTGTTCAGGGCGATGTGCCGTATCAATTAATTTAAGAAGAACATGCGGTACTGAGTATGGAGCGTCTGAAAAACAACAAGATAATTTCGGAAATATTTTCAGTATCTGTAGGTAAAGTGTTAAAGAGAAGGTGAATACTGAAATAAATTAGAAACGTAACCAAGGGAAAAGAAGGAGCAAAAAAAATTGCAGAGCTCTACATGAGAACTGATTTCCCCTGAACTGTCCAAAGATATAGAAGACGATTCTGGTCTCAGTGAGATTAGATTCTCTGTACTGGTTCAGAGTCACGTGGTCAGTTCAACCTCTCCGATGATTTTCTATGGCTATTTCTCCGGACTGTGAAACTGTCCATCCTCATCCGCTTGTGTTGACAGACTGCACGGAGTTTTTGCGCACGATCCATACACAACTTCACTGCTTACTGCACGGGAAGCAACAGTAGGTATGAGGAGTGCCGTCTGATGCCTTGTAGTTCGGAGACAGCACGACCTTTCGGAAGAACATATCACTTCCTTTTTCAGTGTCTGAGAGTGAGCCAAGGAATAAAACAGCTGAGTCAGACGTCAACCTGCACTACAAGAAGATTCATATTCTAGAATGTGGCGCCATTTTGTTTGGAAGATGTCTACGTAACTAGAAGTATTATATTCTAGCATCTTATTGTGTGATGGCCACGCCATAGGTCAAGCGGTTAGTCGCTGGCTTCCCGCCGCGGCGGCCCGGGTTCGATCCTGGGTCTGGTCAAGTGGGATTTGTGGTGGACAAAGTGGTGCTGGGGCGGGTTTTCTCCGAGTACTTCGGTTTCCTCTGCCAATCTTCATTCCACCAAATTCTCCATCATCATAATCGCCCGGTGCAGGCTACAATAGGCCAATCAGTGGTCGCCGTGCCGAGTGGACCCAAGTTGGACTCAATATCCAACTAAGCGAATCTTATTGTGTGTGTGAAATTTATTTATTTTATTCCATGACCACAGTAGGAAGTATGGATACACCATATATGCGTCACTAGATCGGTACAGGATACACATCCACAGAAAATTACTAAAGCCAGATAAATATAAGGAAACCTTTCATACACTTTTCATTTTAATTTTAATTTTAATGATTTAAAGTTTTAACAATTAATATTTAATCTTAGAATTGAATACACCTTTTTATATATCGTCACGATTTTAGTGACCATTGACGGGTTTTGGGGTGGTAATTGGATTTACTGAACACGTACAGAACGTAACTACAAGTAACTGTAGCGCTATCGCTAATTCCCACAATCTACAATTCATTACAGCATGCAATAAGCCTTCTCGGACTGCTCTCTTCACCAGTTGTTGCCTGGTAACGGCTCAAAACCGCGGACGTACTCATTACACCGGGTTCCCGAACTATCCCCGCGCCTCAGGTACCAGCTTCTACGTAACAGAAACCGTTCACAACGAATGAACTGCAGTTTTCTGACTAACTAACTAACGAACCAACTCTTGACTTCCCTGCACTGCACTTCACTAACTGAGAGACTATCACTAATTGTCCTCTCGGTACAGATCGCATAGAAAACACCGTTTCCAACGTATATTATATTGTTGTGTCAAGCAGCTGTCACACGGACCGTGTAGAGATAATCTCTTCCCAGTTAGTCTATTGGTGCGTGGTAGGAATCTGTTGCCTAGCATTGGGCGTTATATACAGAGGCATTATTTAGTAACGGGTTTACATACTAAGAAACCAATATTTCAACATATAAACACTTGGAAATGTAGGAATACTGGCAGACGAATACAGGAAAATGTAAAAGGAAAATACCTGATGATGGCTTGATGAGCCAAAACATGTTGCAAGAAACAACGAATGTATGATATGTCCATATTCCATATGGGGGAGGGGTGACGGAATAAAACAAAGATGTGTATACATGCACTTATTTCCAAACCACATGGGTTCACATTCATAGCCACCACACAGAAAATCTAAATTTCAAAATAGTAGGCATATTTCAAATTTGATATACAGTCTACTTAATGTAAGAAATGATTTTCTACAAGCATAAGAATCTATTTCATCCCGTAACATTTCCAAACGAAACGGCACGGAGTCACTTCTCCAGAGATATTATTATTCATGATTTTAAAACGTTTGTTTAGTTCTGCAGTAGAACCATGCGACGCATTGCTAGTCGAAATTCACAAGAGCCTACTTCGAAATATGTGCATATCGTACTGCAGTTGGTCTGTGTGTACGTTACTATGCAACGCAGACCACAATATCACTACCTCGCTTCGCACGCAAGTCACCTCAGGATTCGTTTTATGGCCAAAGTTACTAAATAATTCAAGCAACTCACTTGAACCAATCATTAGTCAAATTTTTATCAATGTGTCTGAAATGGTATTTATCCAACCCTATACTAGTTTTGCTATAGGATACAATCTGTAGTGATCTCAGAAACGAAGTCATGTATAGCTTCAGCACTGTCGTGTTTCTTTTCCTTCTGACGCCAAAATATTTCCTACCAGCCCACCCCCTCNCCCTGAAGAGGGAGACGATACGTTCCTCCGAAACGTCGGTTAACACCACATATGCACGGTGCCAAATCCCAAAAGACTGCTTTCTTAAAAAAAAAAGTCGGCATGAACATTTAATATTGTTATCAATTAATTATAGACTTAATTGAAATGCATTTTAAAAATTCGGATGTGTCTAATTGTCATGCCATTAAGGAGAAAAAATGTAGTTTAAAATGCCTTTATAATTTTATAATATTGCATCTTTCTTATGCATAATTACTAATGAAGTCTTATGTTGTCTCAACAGATGTAGTCACCGCGTTATGTTTCGGTCATTATATGTCCGTCATCGGGTGTATATACACTTGTGAAATGTCTTTTTAGATTTATAGTTTTCTTTGAGCGTGGTGTGTTATTTTGTGTGATGTGTGTTAATTGTGTTTTGTGTCATGTTGTAGTACCACAACCACTGTGTAAAAACCCATTTGAAGTTAAAATGAATTAAAATAATAGTTCAATTCATGTTTATTTACGTGCAATAACTTAACAGCACAGTGGCCAATTACAAAGTTAGCACGAGTATATAAGGTACAGAAAATAATTAAAACAAAATACAAATATGACAAATAAATCTGTGAACACAAATCTAAAGAAGACTGAAATATATACGTACATTTATGAAATATTACAAATGTTGCTAATACAGTTAGTAACTAAATAATAATAATAATAATAATAAGAAGAAGAAGAAGAAGAAGAAGAAGAAGCAGAAGAAGAAGAAGAAGAAGAAGAAGAAAGGAGCTGGTTTTGCATATTCGTTATAGCGACTGGCTAAGGGCTGGACGATTCGAGGTGTCGGAGTTCAAGTCCCAGTAGGGTCAAGAATTTTCACTTCTCCAATAGTCCAGACCGGCTCTGGGTTCCAACCAACTTCCTATACATTGGGTACCGGGGGGAGGGGTCTTTCCCGGGGGTAATTTGGCTGGGGCGTGAAGCTGACCACTTACCTCCAACTAGTGCTAAGGACAAGAAAATGTGGATCTATACATCCATTCCCCATATTCGTCTTCATGGCATAGTGCTTAATTAGTTAAGCACAGGGACAACTTAATTTTTTTAATAATAATAAGAAATATATAATAATTTCAAATCTGTGAATATATTTCTTCGTAATAGTGTAGCTTTTTGTGTAATTGTATATGTATATCCACCTGAAGATGGTGATTTATTGGGAAACATGAAACGGTGATCACATCTGTAAAAATAAATGTTGTGGTTTAGAAAATAGTATTCACCTGTGGATTAAAATATGTCCACGCCTTCGAGTGGCAATGCTCTGTTCGCTTCAGCCATGAAGAAGACTCCCCTGTAGCAAGATGTTCACAAGGAGCATACACATGTATCTAACGGCTCAGCTCAGTATGATTGTTATCATGAAACTACTTCTCCTGAATTTTAGGTGTTGTCACCTAACAGGTTGACCTAGCGGCAATGCTCTAGACTTGTATTCGGCTCGATTTTCGGGTTCGACACCGGCTGTTGTGCCTGAGGATTTTCTGATTCTCCTCAGAGCCTCCAGGAAAACACATTGAATTCATCAATCTACAACTTCAGCTCTGTATAATATCGATATCCACAGCATCGTTAAATAACCAACTAAAAAGTGTTGACCTAATCATTATAAATACTAAATTTAATTTCTTCACTCAGTAAGTAATCACAAATTTGTGTCTGTGCAAAATAACGCGAAAGCAAGCAAATGCATGGCATAAAAATTCATGTCTCACGAGATGAGCTACTGCAATTGTTTTATTTACAGATGCGGTAACGGGAAATATTTATATTCATGAATGCGGTTAGGGCATGTATGTTTTTTCGTGCATTCCAGCATGCAAATTGTAGTCTTGGCAAAAACAACCAGTGCAAATAATACCTTCATGAGTGACGCCGCAACAAACATTGTTCTTGGTGGACGAGGCCACTGCAAATTTTTTTGCTTGTGAAAGTGGCAATGGGTAGCCGATACGGCGCATACTGTCCTTCTTGAATGGGCCCACACAAAGTGCACATATTTTAATTCGTAGATTTGAAAAAAAAATGGGGAATAACAAATAGTTTGTTTTCCTTTCATACAATATGAACGGCATAGAAAAACGCGTCCATAAATACTTCTGTTACTGGGAGTGCTCGTTGCAGCCGCTACGTTTCCGTCTAGGTGATTTCTAGCAGCGACAAGGGGATACACATAGACACAAAAGACCGTTAGAGGGTTTTAAGAAGTATGCCATTCAGATGGGTTCAGGCTCCATGTCATGTATGCTGTGACGTGACACCTGAAAGCCTGAAATGTGAAAACAAAGTAGATATTCAATGCTAGGCAACGACTCGGTAAACACATGCTAGCGGCAACGTACATACAAACAACAATAAAGGGATCATAGGGAAACAGTGTTTTCTGTTCGATCCGCTCCGACGCTATATAACGAGAATGTTAGGACATCTGAAAAATAATTGAGGGAGTCTCTCGAGTTCAATAAAGCCAAAGTCCAAACTCCGTGTATAGTCACGAGAGACTAGTTCAGGCATTCAGAAGGTCATATGTGTTTGGGGATAAACAAACCAAAGAACACACAGAATGGTGATCTCATAAGCCTATTACTAATTTCTCAAAAAAGGCCGCGCCATAGCTCAAGCGGTTACTCGCTGGTTTCCCACGGCGGTGGACCGGGTTCGATCCCGGGTCTGGTCAAGTGGGATTTGTGGTGGACAAAGTGGCGCTGGAGCAGGTTTTCTCCGAGCACTTCGGTTTCTCCTGGCAATTCTCCTTCCATCAATTGCTCCACAATCACCCTCACCTATCATCTTGGGCTGGTACAATAGGCCAGAAGTGGCCGCAGTACAAGGGATTTAGCCCCACCCCACTAACAATAAAAAAATTCTCAAAATAGGAAAGTGGGATAAAAAATTTAAGATCTTAATATTGATAAGTTTTGTTCTATGATAGGACTATTATTTATTTGATGTACCTGTGAACAATAGGTCTTCAAGTTATATAAGTCAAAGAATTATGAAGTGAAGTTTATATACGTTCTGGTTCCGTGGCGTCAGCTGGAGAATGAATTGGGAACTAGAGTCGACAAACTTTTCAAAATTTAATTATACGTTTAAAAAAGATAAGAAGAGGGAAAGATTAAAGGGGTAAAGATGATGAAAAACTGTTTGAAGTTTGAGATGCATCTCCGTGAAATTTTAGCCTCATTTGATGAAATGACGGGAGTCTGATTACAGTGCATTGTTCGTCGGGTCGCTTAATCATAATGCTTATGTACGTATCAGCTTCCATTACGCAGAGAACTCGAGATAGAAGAAAGATGCACCACTTTTCTGAGATGATAAAACATCGTCAGATATGCTTACGGTTCCTTCTGTTCTCTGCGAACAAAGGGAACACATCCATGTACTTCATATAATAAGTTTAGTGTACAGCAGAGAAGAATAGAAAAGTTTATTCTAAGTCGGGGCAGTAGAGGAAGGTGATAGAAGAGCCTCGGTCTTAGGCAGTCTTTACCTTTAAAAAAAGTTTTGTGGAACTGAAAGTTTCCAAGTTACCTGTCGAGTAGTAAATATATGCATATTATTTCGAATGTTTCGTTTATATTTTATACTTTTTATTAAGTTGTATTCCGTGTGAAATTCAAAATCTGTTCTTGTCTGCTGCAAAAATATAAAATATTCAAAAGGAATACATAATAAGATACTGCTATATCATCGCCTTGAAACGATCTGTCATTTGTATTTTGCTTACTCTTTGTACCTATAAAGGCACTAAACTGACATTTCAATATCATTTTAAAATAATTCCATATTTCTAAGCAAAACAGGGTCTATCTTGTGGAAATGTGGAAGATATAAAAAGTAAAGAAAAAAGGAAGGACAAAAGAAACAAAGAAAAACTATTTTGTTTTGCTTCATTGTGTTCCAATCTGAAGTTATTCCCCTTTTCAGGGTTCACAACTCCCATGTCCTCTCCAGGAATGCTGTCTCCTCTTCCAAGTCATCGTGCCTTCCTGCCTTCCGTGACAAGCATCCCCACTTACAATATTAATATTTCATACTTGAGCTCTCTTCTACTCTGAATATGGAGACTGTATATTCATCCGAAACCATAATAACCACCTACCGGACTACACAGTGTCATATCCTAGAAGTCCACAACACCGATGTAGAGGAGAGTTGCAGTCAATAATATATAGGATTTGATCAAAGTATAGATAAACACCGGGGCACGCAGTAACGTAGTTGGTTGAGGCACTATGATACAAGCCGGAAGGTCGCGGGTTCAAGTCCCGATGAGGTAATTGGATTTTTTCAATCGCCCTAATCCTTCCGGCCGCACTATGGCCCTTAGGTCGACTCAGCCTCTAAAAGAAATGAGTACCAGGAATATGAAATTACGAACAAAATCATCATATCTTTCCTTTAAAAATCAAGGTGGCTAGGCACCGTAAATCTTCGTCGCGTTTATAACCCTTCGGAGATCCTATTAATTCAGTTTCTTCTATCCGTCCCCCTGACGCTTCGCCTAAACTACAGTTATAAATTTATACGTAATAAATATGCAATTAAAGTATAAGTTATCGCGCTGCGGAAGACTTTTTTCCCAGTACCAATAGACAGTTCTGATTTAAAAAAAAATGCTTCAGTTTTTCAGCAAAATATCTCAATAAATAAAACTGGTATTCCTTCAAATTTCGCATAATTCCAACCCTGATGTTTTTGCTCAGTAAAATGCGAAAGTCGTGTTTAAAATACTTAAATTTATCACTGTTCTATCTTGGAATCTTGCTTGATATACTACTTGCAAGAAAGCATCGAAATTAATAACAACGAATAGAAAATCCGGAGGTAATAACAGAGAGAACGCGACAGAATTATAATGGCATTAAAATATTTCCTAATTTACTTGAAATTGTCAATTAATTTCGTGTGATACCTACGCAGGAGTGAATTTTAATGAATATATTGTGGGATATTTTCTCAAAGCCAGAGAAGCAGCCACAGCTAGCCAGCAGCTCTGAAACAATATAAGTTTCTAGGCAACGGCCGAGGAACAAACAACGGAAAAACGTCCGTTGCTAGGCAGGTGATTATTATTAAGAAAATATACCAGTTCTTTGCTGAGTAACGTCTTCTCAAATAAACGTGTTCCCATGGCAACAATTGAACAAGCAACGGCGTTATTTGTGGCATCCTTGTCGAGATATTATAACCGGGACGGTTTGGGACAAACCAGTTACTCCCGTGTGGAGGCGGGGTCGAATACCTCCACCGTGACCCTGCTAGTCGTAAGAGGCCACGAAAAGGGAATTCTCAAATCTGAGACAGTAAAATATTGTCGCGAGTCCCAAGGGATTCGGACCCGAGAAAGACCGCGCTGGCAAGGCCAGCAGCCTATACAAAAGACAGACCAGTCCTCTCGTCGGAGAGGGCGCTCTACAAAACAAAGACCATAACTGTCAAACAGTAATAAATATCTCGTTATGAGCCCCAGATGGGGCTCGACATCAAGACTTAGTGACTGACTGACCGTCAGTCGCAATGTGACCTAGAGTTTGATTTTGACTTTGACTTTGACAAACCAGTTAGTTAAAAGAGTACTCAATTGAAAGTCGGGCTGTGAAGGGACGACCAGGAGGTTGGTGTGAAATGGTCGCCAGCCTGGAAGTTAGTCAAAGAACTTCACTTCCAGTCTTTGTGAACTATTGCTGAGAAGCTGGTACCTGAGGCACGGCGATAGTTAGGGAACCCAAAGTAAGGAAAACGTCCGCCGTTGAAAGCCGTTACCAAGCAACGGTTAGTTAGGCTTAGCGTGTGTGGCAGTGATCTGTAAAGTACGGAGATTAGTGGTGGCTCTATAATTAAGTGTAATTACAAGTTGGGTGTTAAAGTGGTCAATAAAACCAATATTCAATCCAGAACCACATCTAAAACCATCCATACTACCTGACCATATCAACCAGTCTCCTATATAAAGGCATACATTTCTCCCTCAAAATTTGGCGGCATCAATTCATAAAACCCAGCTAACAATGAACTTGATAAATTGAAAATTGTAGTGGGATAAAAATATAGTAACCCGAATACCAAATAATTTCAATACCGCTTTATAATCAATTGTTTTGTCGGCGGCTTCTAAGTACACCTTTGATACATGATACACTACAGGATTCATACCTTGAATTTATACTATTGTCAAGCGTTCGAGTGGCGAGTCCTGCTAAAATTTTTCCCTTATGTGCTCTCTTTTGTGTCACAAAATAGTGAAGTCAGTGAAACAATTTCAGCACGAGTCACCTATACCTGATGATGGTTTTATACATCCGAAAAATACGGCACTAATTTGTATATGAAACAAAAAACAAGCTTTGCTTTTAAGTTGGCAAATGTATGTACGTTAACAGTAAGGTAGCTTACCTATTGATGGATGAGTTATTGGTCAGATATTCAGCAACCGCGGAAGGTTACATTAAACTTGATTGAAAAATACAGTTTATATTTGGGATCAAAATGCCTAAAAAAACATATTCCAACAACTATATTCAAACATCTACTTAGCTCTTAAAATCCTTGAATGTTAAACGGATATAAAGAGAAAGTCTAAATGCATAAACAAATGTGATTATACTGAGAAGCGGTAACTAAGCCATTCTCCCTCTGCTGGCCATGTCATCCTTCATGATTTGCTGGCGGAATCTCCTTAATTAGTTCCGGCAGATCGCAGCACCAGTTAAATCTGCATATAACAAATGACGGCTTATTTGATAATTGATGTCGTCTGTCTGTCGTGTGTGTATTGGCCTGGTATTGAAGGGCAGGAGAGGAGGTTTGTTGGTGGAAAAGCCGAGCTACTCTGCTTTTTATGCTGATATGTATGTAGCAATGGCATTTCATTTCGTGAACTGCCACCATGTTTGTTTTATCGTGACAAATGGAAATCGAGTTTCGAGCTTCAGTCGTGCATTGTTCTCAACGTGACCAATTAATGATCCTACAGAAAACAATGCCCCACAATTCGTTTGTTGTCGATAACAGTGACGCAGTTCAGATTAATGATGGATAAAAATTTCAACTCGCAATTGTTATATACCCTTTGCTTTCTCCTTTTGTCGTTTAATATCTTCAGAGAGACTGGAATTCTGTTTGCAAACAAGCAGAATATATTGTTCTCCACATCTGCTAAATAACTTTCAGGCACTGAGCACACAGCTGAGCCCATTGTGGATGTGGGTGGTATTACAGATGTTTCGGAAGTTAATGCTGCCTCCATCTTCAGGGTGGAAGTGTGTAAGTTTGGTGAATTTTCATCGGTATTTTTGCATGGATTAGTGAATATAGACGGGGTTTTGGATTGGATGATTGGATTTATTAACATCTTATACATTCAACTCTGGACTAGAGGCAATACTGCTCTACTCTGTTCTACACACTTCACAGTTCACCGTTACACACGCACTAAGGATCTTTATCTTCACTAGTCGTATTCTGGCAACGGATTTATAACAGTCTCGTTGTAACTTCAAATCATACATGAAGTCTTCTTTCCATAGTCTAATTCATTTCTTGCATTTCTTCTCAATCACCTTAGACTGTGATCTCCAGGACTTGATCAATTTCTTGATAACTCTCTCAAACGACCTCCTCTGTCCCTTTATAACACCTCGGCATGGACAACGCAGAAAGTTCAACCTCTCTGTTGTTTAGATTTGTTTACTGGAAGAAGCCCGTACCTCCGAATTCTCTGCAACATTTCCCACATCTACATGGTCCATAGGTCTGAGAGTAGAACCATCATCTTTAAGTGAACCACCAGGGGACACAAGCCCAGTAATTATTTTGGTTGAACTCGCATCCATGGCGTTTCTTACTTGATCCTCTGTACCCACGACAGGAAATTCTTATAGGCACAGTAGCAGATGCGTTCGGACTTCTCCAGTGTCACTTAGATCGTAGGTACCTAACCAAACCGCCGGTGTTATTTCTGGTATCCTGCACTGCTCTTCTCTTGAGTCTCGTCCCGAATTTCATGCGAAACTAAGATGCATGTCATTGTAATTTATTTATTATACATGGTTGATTCCTTATTAAATATGCACACGTTGAAGTTTTTCATGTAACTATGTCTCATTCTTGATCTATTTTTTCTTCAAAATATTAATTTTGTATTCAGTTCTCCCATATGCATTTTGTGTCTCCAGGATATGTTTTAACGCATGGTGCTTACTGTGTTGTATGTCGGGATATGTCCCTTGCGTCGTGTCCTGCTTGCTTTCAGTTTGTCTTATATACACTCCGTTCCTTTGGTTACGTTTGGAGCTTGAATATTCAATTACATTCGATTCACATTTTCAGTGTCGTTGTTGTTTGGTGTTGTTTACTGTGTGCATTGGTTATATACATGTGTTGCTCAGTATNTGTCCTGCTTGCTTTCAGTTTGTCTTATATACACTCCGTTCCTTTGATTACGTTTGGAGCTTGAATATTCAATTATATTCGATTCACATTTTCAGTGTTGTTGTTTGGTGTTGTTTACTGTGTGCATTGGTTATATACCTGTGTTGCTCAGTAGCTTATTGATTGCTTTTCATCACACATAAACAACAACATAATACGTGCCAGTCAAGGAGATCAAGCCGGATCGGGGAGACAGAGCGCTACGTACGCGACGCACGCTACGTACGCTACGTTCGCTATACGAACAGAAAAATAACTCCTTTTATTGCTAATGTGACTGGCCACACAGACTTCCGTACGCTACGTACGCTATGTTCCCTATGTTAGCTGCGTCGAAAGCCTACACAGCGTACGTGGCGTACGTAGCGTACGTAGCGAACATAGCGTAGCGCTCTGTGTGGCCGAACATTTATATCCACCTTTATCACGAACAGAAGAAGAGTCTGAACAAGACACACAACAACGTAAACAAGGTTGATGGTACGTGGGAAAATTATGAGTCTCGATAGCCCTAACTTCACTACACTTTTCATTTACACTACTTATAAGCGTCGAATTATGAGTGATTTTAAAAGAAGAATTGAAAAGAATGAAAGAGAAGGAGTGTGTGACGTATTTTAAGGTATTATCGCAGTATTTCCCTAGAAGTACCACAGAAAACCACGAAATTACATATAGAAAAATACATTTTCTTCTTATAATTATTCCCTTCGTGGTATGAAAAGCTGTGGCCTTTCGACTTTAACCAGCACTTCCATGGGGGTTTACTTCATGCCACAATTATTTTGAAATAAATTTATAATGCAAGAAGAACTACGAGTATGTTGCTGGTTGCTTCTCTGTTTTTGTTTTACTTAAAAAAAATATTCGTACTGCCCTGATAAAATTCGAAAATATTGTACACATCTGCCATATTGACATACCGGAGCTAATGTTTGGAATAGAGAAAGTCTCTTAAAGCAGAAATATTTTAAAAGAGGAACAGAGGTTTTTATAATTTTAAACAAGGTTTCGCGTAAATTAGTTTTGAACCAAAAGAGAAAGAGAAATGGTAGCCTGTTAAGATCTGAGAAACCGCCGATTTATCAGGAAAATTTTTCTTCTTTACCTGTGCCTGTGTTCCTCCCTCTCCTCTGATATTAGCTGGAACATTTTCAAAGAGAAGCATATAAGAAGAAGAGAAATATAAAGGCAAAATGAGAGAGAGAGGAAAAAAAAACAAATGACAGAGAAAACAGACGAGAGAGCAAGAAACGTAGAATATTCCTCCCTTTTGAGATGTCCTGTAAATGACGTGGATACAAGGTACACTACTGACATGCATAAGTTCCCTCTTGTGTCACACTGCATTTGAACAGTCACATAAACTAATGATCTCTTTGTTCTACAGTTGGACTACTGTATGAGGACATACAGGTCACTAAATAGCCATAAACAGTCCATCAGGAATAAACACGAAATTTCACGTTAATTTCCTCATTAATTCCAATCGTTTGGATAGCTGTGACAGCTATACCTCTAGTAAAACATTATTAATCGGCATATCGAGACATCTTCCTATGACCAAAACCTCAATCAAAACTTCAATTAAAAACAGTTTTCAGAACACTGTGAAAGGAAAGAAAGGCGAATATAAATTGGGTTAGAAATTTTATAACATCTTGCTTCACATTCATGGTACTGCTGCTTTTCCCTTCGACTGGTCTGAAATTAAACCGACCGCAAGGAAAAAAATACAAGAAAAAAAGCAGAGTAATGAATCTTTGAAAAGACGCCATTATCCCACAGTAGGCTATACCTGAGAACTGCTCAGCTGTCCTGCTAGAAGGGGCTAGAGGATGCTGGCATTATGCATGAAATTTTATGGTGGTAAGAATATGACTCCAGGAGGAAATGAAATGGCTCCTTGTAAGTATGAGGTGATGTGAGGACAATGGATAATAGGCTATGTGTTATAATAAAAGCGTCTCAACGAAATATACAGCTGAAACTGACTTAATGGGACAAGAAAATGGCTAATTTGTAAAAATGAGAATCGACGTTACAACACAATGAACTTCAAGAGCGATTAAATAGATATAACATATATAAAAAGAAGTCCTGAGACGAATTATGATGTTTATCCTTAAATAATTTATATATATGAAGTAAAATGTAAAGGATCCCACCTTTCTTAATTAAGCATCACAACGCGAAAACCTTTAGTGGAGTGGAGGTATAGCTCCACGCATTCTTAACCTCGCCCAAGACGGGGTGAGTCAGGAAAACATATCCAGTTTTCCATCGGATAGAAAGCCCAGTTCAATTCATTTCCATGTGGGGTTACAGCGGTGGATAGACACCTCCACAATTCTCCAAGAATGAAATATCAATTCTGTGGTCCTCGAACATAGTCACGACACTGATTGACTCGCACAAATTCGGTTATTATACTTTCCAAAATAAAAATATTTGTTCCTCTAAAGTACACAAAAGTTCTAATTTGGTCATTTTTCTCTCTTTAATACCTCATTTTTTGTAGATATTGACTGCCTATTGCAAACCCAACAGCAGTATGAGTAGGGATATATTTTACACGGTTAAAATTGTATAAATTTTTATTAAATATTTAGGACATTGGAAAATATTTTATATTAATAGACATGAATGGATTCTATACACTGTTATGTACGGTGCAAACACTGGCTCTTTTTAAATAGAACGGGAGTATAAAGACGTGGATGAACTTGTTGCAAAATTTGTCCCACTCTTGCTAGAGGGATTGCTCTGGGATTAACACGAAATTCAAAACGATTACAAATCGAGATTTCCGTAATATTTGACCGCAAAAACCGATACATGCGTACTCTATTTTCGTGTGATCTGAGCCTTGCATTTGACTCTTGCTAACCAAAACTAAATTCCCCCCAAATATTTTGTGTAGATTCTCTGTACTTAAGTTAGTCGACTTATGATTTACACCCATTAATTTTATAGTTGAAACATTCGGACTACGGGGCATGACGCGACGTCCAGGCAATGAGTTTTATCCGAATAGGTTTGTAAGGAATAACATACATTCATAGCCAACGGTTATGCATTATTTTCGCTGGCACAGATTTTCAGTAGTGGTACATTGTAATTAAAAATATAATTTCAAAAAACTGCAAATTTAAAATCGTGGAAAATGCATATATAATTAACGATAAAAAGTAAATAAACTTTATATTTACTTTTATATTAAGATTTATCGAATTTGCATTCTATTTTAGTATAAAATTTTTTCCCGATATAAAAGCATATATAGCAATTCACATGACATGATACATCAAAATATTGCAAATGGTAGCCATTCAAGTATGCATTTTGTTGTTTTATATACCGTTGAAAAAGTTTTACTTACATATATACATTCCAGACAACGATGCTGTCATTGCAGCTGTAAGAAAGCGGCTAGCCTCTGCTGGCGCAGACCTTTACGGGCGCGGCATACAGGCTCTTGTTCATCGATGGCAAAAAAGCATAATGAATGGTGGTGATTATGTGGAAAAATAGCTGTAAGTAGCTGAAATCTTGCTCTATTTAATTGCATTATTATGATTTCTGTATCTGTTGTAGTTTTCATTAAAAAAATATGAGGTATTATATACGGAACGCGAGTCAAGGGACTCAGACTTAAGAAAGACTGCGCTGGCAAGTGCCAGTAGCATATACAAAAGACAGATCCGCCCTCTCGTCAGAGAGGGAGCCCCACAAAAGAAAACAAGAACGTAACCGTAAAACAGTAATAAATATTTGGTTATGAGCCCCAAATAGGGCTCGACACCAAGACTTACCGACTGATTGACCGTCAGTTGCAATGTGACTTTGAATTTGACTTTGAGTTGACGGTTCAGTTGAGTTCTGTACTGGAGTATGTGAAGAGAGGAACTTGAGAGCGTGAATCTGAAGAATCTCCACTATTAGAAACGTTTGTCAGGAAACGGCTGATGAAGACACAGCAGGCTGGAAAATGCTTAGCGGTTGCTGTGGTTATTTGTGAATTGTGGAGATTAGCGGCCGTGCTGTAATTACTTGTACTTACCAGCGGTGTGTATAAGTGGCCACTAAATATATTCAACAATCCAAAACCACGTCACATACACGCACATACACATGAGAATATATTAAATGCAACCCGATCAATTTTGTGGGAAATGACAGATAGAGGCGTACTGTTGCGTTATTATAACAACAGAAATTCCACAATCCAATACGGCGTGTCTGGAAGAAAGTCTTAACTATTACTTAAAAGAAAAATGAAAACGCAATGTTATTCCAGTGCACCATGAAGGCTTGGGGCAATGGAGGCGAAGCTCGACACTAGATTCAGCACAGTTTGCGTTAATGGAAAGAGGTGAAAACAAGAACAAATGCATAAATCATTGAGCTTTCTCTGCGCTCTTTATGTTTTGATACGTAACACAAAAATTCATTCAGGTGTTGGTTTATGATCTGGGAGCGGTATGCGAGGTCCTAAAAATCGTAATATACTGTAGGTTAGAAAATTACAAAACTCCAGGGAGGCGAGATCCATTCGTGGATCTCGCCGTGAACCTCAGGGGAAGTAGAACCCCTACCGCAGAGAGAAACTGTGCGAGTTGGAAATTGCTGGTGCGTAATTAAAAAATTAAATAACTTTTCTATGGAGAAGGAGAAGGCCGTTGAGCTGTGTTGCGAGACACCACACAACATGCGTCACGATTACGTACTTGCGCCATGCATGGGCTGCAATTTTCTGTTCAGAGGAATGCTTATATGGAGCCGGGGGGGGTTATGTATTCGAAATGAGTCTTGCCATACAACACATCAAAAACTTTACATTTAAATAAGTTAATTTTGAGTGTAAAGAATGCAAGTCGTCTAATTGAAACAGAACGATAAAACTTGTTTCAAAATGTTATTCTGCGAAACGACTTGCAGAGCCGCACCCGTTGTGTCTCATGTTGAGGAATCACCACTAGCTGATCACAGAATAACTCGGCCATGACAATATATTCATTGCGTCAGTTGTGGAGGAAATATCACTACACAATTCCAGAAATTGTGAGCCATGACAGTACATTCACTAAACTGGTGCGGGGAATGTCATTAATTCCAGAAAAACAAGTCATGGTGAAGAATACCGTTTTCTGGGATGTGGCGCCGTATAGATCTTGTAAGAACAGACGTTTCGGAGGAACGTATCACCTTCATCTTCAGGGTAGAAAAATCCGCGAACAATGAACCAACGCGAGGAAGTGACTCCAGCCACAAGACGACCTTCTTCATATTCACCGCTGTGAAACCTCAAACCTTACAAGTCATGTTGGTAGAACTATTATAAGTGATATGGATTTTTGGTGGGGAAGTTAGAGACAACTAGGAAGACCTAGACATAAATGGAAGGAAAATAAATAATGAGCTTAGAGAAATAGGATGGGGTGATGTATACTGAATTAATGTGGCTCACAATAGAGTCCAGTGGGGTGCTCTTATGAACACGGTAATGAACAGTTCAGTTCCATAGTATGTTGGCAAATTCTTCAGTGTCTGAGAGACGGATGGATTCTCAATAAGGACTCAGTTCCTTGGACTTTGTTGAGAAAATGTCATTAACTCCATAAAGCCAACTCATAATTGTAGAACCGTTACATCTCTTACAAAGAAAACGTTATTGACTTCAGAACGAGGAATGGTAGGACAACCATAACTTCTGAGGTAGAGGAGTTCCTATTACCCAATTCCAGAATATTTCAGTCATGGTAGCATAAAAAATGATTACTCCCTGCGTGGAAACTTCCTAATTCCTAAAGACAAAACCATGGTCCTTTATCTGTTGCACTTCATGTAATTTTAATTTGATACGATCTTAACTTGTTTATTTGAGGAATTATTATAACAGAATTCTTATAATTACATTTGGACTAGTATCAGGCTTTCTGAGTGACTACTTTCATTATCATCTTCTGCACTTTTTCGCAAATTGTGTCTTGCTAATACAGACATCATTCGATCCGCCACTGAAGACTTTTAATGATTACTACAATGTGAAGCCAGTAACACTGTTTGGCTATCGGAGAGAATCCACATTCTGGGTTGCGCAGTCTACCCAAACAGATAAATAAATAACTTAGGGATATCCTCCGCTGGCTTCCGCAAGAAAGTGTGGCGGACATTTGCTTTGGACACGGGGAAATAAACAAGTCACTGATAAATAAAAGAAAAGAAAAAAGTAGAGGCAAAGAAAGATCGTGGAAGCGTGCTTTGTCTCTCTCGCGGCCGGACTTTAGTAAGGTCAAAGTGTCACGATTTCTTTTGCAGTCTGAACTTTACACATTTCCATGTTCAGTTAAATTTTGCTTGTGTGTTTCATATGACTTTACAGATTCAGAATTGTTACACGCATTTAATATTCTTCTAGGTTGTGGCACCGTATATTCTGGTATAAAATTACAAATATTTCTCAGGAACACTCCACTTCCATCATCAGGATAAAATAAAGAAGCAGCTGGTTACTCCATAAGCGTTTGTATGACTGTATAAAGGGGTGGGCCTTCTTGGCCTTTGCACCGCGACCACGGTGAACTATTGTGCCTCCCCTTCTGATTATCCCCTCACCAATCCTGCACTTCGAATGAAGCGTAGGATTTTGTACGTGGGGACGTCGAAATAATCACTTGGTTCCATAAAATATTGACCCAAGTGACGCAATCTTAAACAAGCTAAGGCCTCACATTCGCACAGGATATGTGTGGCTGTTTATAACTTCAGTATGGGGAATGGTATCAGCCGATCAGAACCTTTAGAACTTTGTACTACAAACTGATTTTACCTTCCAGAACCCAGTAATATTCATACAACTAATATCACCTTCATAACCTCAGATCTCACCCTTTTGACGCGTAGTTTTTAAAGACGTTTAGTGCCCCTCTTTCCACTGACAGTGTTTGATTATGTGGTCCTTTACCTACTAATTTGGAAGCCGACATTACTGTGTTTTCAGGAGCCCACATGTGGAAATTTTCCAGAGAAGGCTAAGCCTCGCTACTGAATATCAGCTACAAATGAGGCATAAATATTATGTTCCTGGACATTATCCATCGTCCTGTTTATATTTCAAAACACAGCGCGTGCTCTGGATAAAAGGAGAACGATTAATAATATCCACAAATATAATATTTAAACTAATGTACCATCGTCACAATCTTTTGGATCTTATTTACAAATGTGAAGTCAGTATTTCATTGAAAAGAATTGCCACATTTTGGAAACTTTTACTGGGAAAATAAATAAAGCTACTAGATAGTTGTTTTCATCATGTTAGATAAATAATTAATGTTTTATTTATGCTACATTTCTACCGAGAGCTCATGGATGTACCAATATACCAAATGCAGTGAAATTGGAGAGATAGAAGAATTCTGTCGGTAAATTCCCTGAGGATGGCATACAACTAACAACAGGCTGAATTTTCATGGTGGATCCCATCCCCCAACCCAAAAAAAAATGAGTTACATAGAAGTGTTCGAAGTTCAGAATGACTTATGCCACTCTCAGACGAAACACTTGACTAGCCTCCACGATGTTTCTCAGTTCTGACGCAAGCGCATATAACTGGATAAAACATGTAGAGCAGACTAAATTTTCAAGACTTTCGCTTTCATAAGGTGAAACTTGCATTCTTATAGTTTTATTGATTTCCATAATTAGAAAATGTGGTCATTATACCTCGCATATTATGTGTGGCTTTCTTTACATGGTCTTCTGCTAACACAGGATGCGAGTGTTCTCCTGGTTCGTCAACCGGGAACCGTACGTTCACGTATTAGACCAATCAGCATTCCGTGAACATCTACTGAAATCCAGTTCGTACATATGTATACATTTATATTATTAGTTTAACATAACTTTCCAGGTAGCCTTAGTCCTCTAAATTCATTCCTTCTTATTGTATATTGAATCCTGCCTCTCCAGCCTCGGGTTTCCTGATTAAATCGCCTCTAACAGATGAAGAGTTTAAATTCTGAAACTTCTTTTAGCTACTCACTTGTTTTCCTGCCTCCCTTTAGAGCCAGCCGACTGCCTTCCAGAGATATTTGTCCTCACGCACTTCAATTTATATGTAAAATATTTTAACATATTTTATAAATCAAACTTTAAACGAGTACAGTCTCCTGGGATGTCACGCCTTATAGGATGGTAAAATTTTACGGTAGCCGAGCAGTCTAAGGCATGTACTGTCTTCGCTCGCTTGGAAACCGGGATCGTGGGTTCGAATCCCACTCAGGGCATGGATGTTTAGTTGTGTGTGTGCGTTTTTCTGTGTTTGTGTACAGGTAGAGGCCTTGCGACGAGCTGATCACCCGCCCAAGGAGTCCTACCGAATGTGTAAGATCTAGAAAAACCGAAGTGAACGGAGAAGTTCATGGAGGTAGGCCTAGGCCCACTGGGGCTGTAGTGCCAAGGGGGGGAAAATACCGGTGTTTCGGAGGGACATATTATCTCCATCTTCCTGATCGAAAGGTAAGCCAGGCAGTAAACATCAAGCACAATACTGTCTTCTACCTACTGTTTGCGTACTCGCTTTACTCTTTAATTAATGAAGTTGAGAATGTATGTTCCCTCCAAAAGTCAGTAAAATTCTAACAGGCTGCAGGTAGTCGCATCTTTATATTCACAGCTATGAACACATACTTCGAAAAATCTGAATCAGCTATATTATGATGTACTCGTATTAATGTTTTTCATATCTCATGTTTGTTTACATCTTTCTATTATTGCAAAGTGTACTGAATCTTGTGACCTCCCCTGTTGTATAGCGGTCCTGGCTACAGATTCAGAGGTCCAGGTTCGATTCCCGGTGCTACCAGCTTTCCTGAAAAATTGTAGGTCTGGAACGGGATCCATTCAGCCTCGTGAGGATAATTGAGGAGCTATTTCAAGGAAATAGCGGCTCCGGTCTAGAAAACCGAAATTAATGGCCGTGAGGATTCGTTGCGCTGACCACGAGACACACTCTATCCTCTGAAGTTGGCACTAACTTCGGCGACAAACGGCGGTCGTTCGGTCGGTATAGTTCGCTTGCGGACTAAAACCAGTGAGTTTTGTTTGTTTTCGCTGAATCTAGTACCGAAGATAAAAATGCATGGACCTTTACCTCCTTTCCTCCACGTCTTCATGGCTCAATGTAATAAGATTAAATTTTTCTTTCTCATTTAATTAATTTATATTACTTTCTTCCAGAAAGGATTTTTTTCCTTGGCACTATAGCCCCAGTGGACCTAGGCCTACCTCCATGAACTTCTCCGTTCACTTTGTCTTTTCTAGATCTTACACAATTGGTAGGACTCCTTGGGCGGGTGATCAGCTCGTCGCAAGGCCTCTACCTGTACACAAACACAGAGAAACGCACACACAGAAACTAAACATCCATGCTCTGAGTGGGATTCGAACCCACGATCCCGGTTTCCAAGCGAGCGAAGACAGTACATGCTTTAGACCGCTCGGCTACCGTGGCCGGCTTTCAGGAAAGGATTAGGATTCGAAAAAAAAATACTCTGAGAAATCTTCTCCAAGTCCAATTTTGTATAGCATAAACCTAACATGATGTCACCTGAAATGCGAGGGATATCATAAATATAAGCCGATATGCTTACCGCATATCCCAAAAACTTATCGCTCGAAATTTAATTGTCCTATCTGTCACAGGGTGTTGAGGAGAAAATTTGGACCAAAGAGAGATGAAGTGACAGGAGGTTGGAGAAAACTGCATAATGAGGAGCTTGTACTCTTCTCCAAGTATAGAGTGTCCGGATGAAAGGCATCCAAAATAAAAAAATATATATCTCGGAAAGTAATTATTATGCACGTGTCCGGTTTATGTCATCGGGAAGGAAACTCCTGTAAGTTATCTCATTTTCGTGGCCGGCTTACGCGCATGCGCCGCTACATTTCTGCCACCATGTTAGGAATCACTTGGACAGAGAGATGCCGGGAGATAGAGCGGCAGAAGTGGATCAATTGTTTGGCCTCCTAGGTCACCAGATTTAACCCCACTGAATTTTTTCTTGTGGGGTTATGTGAAGAACATTATCTACCATGCTAAGATCAACGACCCGAAATACCTGAAAGCCCTGAGAAGGGACGCTGTGGGTATAGTAACACCAAATATGGCGGATCGTCTGGATGTTTGTCGTGCCAACAAGGGAGCCCACGTTGAAATTTACTGAGAAAAAACTTTGATAGTTTCCCTTTGTAGTGGTGTAACCCATAAATGTATACAATAAAAGCTTTCTGAGATATAATTATTTTGTTGTATTTTAGCGTCCTGTTGCACTGATTTTCGTCCATGATATGTATGCAGTGTCCGTCTTGCAGTGCACTCAATTTCACTTGTTATTTCACAACATGTTTCGGCACTATAGTGCCATCATCAGGTGCTCCATTTACGTTAATCTATTTCATTGCTTGCCTTTATGTCATTGTAAAGTACAAAAAGTATTTAAAAATGTTCGTCAATTATAATAAATATTTATATACTAAANTTAGTGTAGAAGAGAGCAAGATCAAAGACATATAATATATATTGTTTGCACTTGGGACGGAGTTTGTATCATTTTTCTTCTGTCGCTTGGCACACTTCCGAATCAAGATTTTTTTTTCAAATATCTGCAAGTTCTAGTCTCAGTTTAGCTGTTTATCATTATCATTATTATTATTTTGTTATTATTGCTGTTGTAAGTGTAATAGACTACAGACAAATAAGGTGGAAGGACAAATTTATTCTTATGAAATTCTGATTCAAAACAAGACAGACAAATGGAACAATAATAATGTAGCTTATTTTAAATAATTATGTTTTGGATTTGTGTATTAGTTTGAAACATCTCACAAAGTACTTGATTTACAAGCTTCTGTGAACTCGGAAATATGTATCAACGTAATCAATGTGCGGGGCTTTACATGTGCCCTACTTTATACTTTCATGGCGTGGGCTTAAAGCTGAAGAGGTGGTTGGAGATTAAAGATCGGGGCACTGTTTTCCTAAGCCTCTTAGCAAATTACATGTGAATTACAGGCGAAGACGCAATGGTAAACCTTTTGAAATATAAAACAGACGAAGAAATTTAGGACACTAGCAAGAAGAGAAAAAGGAAAAATAAAGACGCTAAAAGATCCATTTCCTAGAAATAAATGCAACAAAGAAGATAGGAAGGCGTAAAAGAGGAAATATTAAAAAAGAAATGTAAAATATAATTATAATGAAACGCCTGGTAATATGTAAAGGAAACATTAACATACAGGAAATGAGATAAGTTTTTCTACATTCAAAATTTATTTCGTAAAAAAATAAAATAAGTTGTTAACAATGGATCCAGCCTTTCTTGTATTTTCTAATACATTTATGTTACACTTCCTTTACTACTTTTCAGGTAAAGGGGGCTAGGGGAAAGTTGGAATAAGAAAGTTGCACATTTTGCATGAAACCAAAATAAAGGTTAAATTGTTTCACGTTTTGTGGACGAACTGTTTTGGAAGAGACTGTGGACCTGTCGTCTGACAGATTACTGATGAATGAATGAATAGGTAATTTTCTTTTCCGTTCAATTGTCTCCCTGTCTAAAGTTTGAAAGTCTAAACATTAATGTACTTATATCTATAATTTTGCCTCGCGTACTGTAATAAAAATGTTGTGTCATGTAAAACTGATGGAAAGGAATCAGTAGGAAGACCAGGACGTAAATAAGAGGATAATAATAAAATTGCTCTAAAAGAAATAAATAATATTACAAGTGTGGAATGTATTGATCTAGTTATGGATATGGACTAGTGATGGGCTATTTTTAACAAGTTAGTGAACTTCCGGATTCAATAAAATAGTGAGAATTCTTCAGCAGCTGTGAAAATGTAAGCTTCTGTACAAGGAGCTTTTATTTTGATCTGGTATCTCTAAGCACAATGCACGCCGACATATAGCACTAGAATATAGGAACTTCCCACATTACTGCAATGTGCCTACATACACTTAATAAGACATACAAGACATAAATATCCATATTAATACAAACTATTTTAATATACCAGAATATGATAAACTTGAATGTTAAATTGCAGAACCCGACATAACTGCGATCAACCTACATTTTCAGTACATCTATTAGCGGAGTCTTACTTACTCTCTCACTTAATTACTTACTTACTTCTTTATTTACTTAGCCCTTGGTTTTCTTTTTTGTATCTTTAGTCTCCTTTAGATCAAATTCCCATTCTTCTGTATTGTGGCTTACAGATCCGTTGTTAAGCGGTGACTCTGTACACAGGGGCCGTTGCCATGTAACGCCCGCAACAATAAAATAAAGGCATTATGCAACAAGTTTCTAAGCAACGGCTCGGTGAATACGTGCCCGAGGTGAACACGCCTCAACAATAAAGAGGCTATGTTTTCTATGTGGTCTGCGCCGCAACATTGGTATTAAATTGTGCGGTAAACACGCTTCAACAATAGAGGCTGTGTTTTCTGTGTGGTCCGTAGCGAGAAGTTGTTTTGCATGAGTTCCAATGCAAAGAAATAGGGAATCTTTTTTTACAATTTTTGCATTGGTGCTCATGCACTTCGTTTTGTTGGTTATGTTTGTAGAACAAATTTCTATCTCCATTCCTATCCTAGTTCCACGCTTGTGCATGTTTAACATAATTTTACTGCCTATTTTCTTGTTTTCTCACGTCGAATAACATGGTCTCAGACGATTAAATAGCTGTGTAAGTCTGACAGAGGGTGTCCAGTGATTGAGATCAGCTATTTCTAAGGGGCCCAACTGAGTAGGTGTCTTCCCATTCAACTGGGAACGGAAACAAATCTAGTTTCCGAAACGTCATATTTCCTATTTTCTAGAAAACCCAGTAATTCTGTGTGTTATACACCATCGTCAGAGCCCTTTAGAATCTTATCTGTTGCATTTATATTTCTGTAAGCAATAATAGCATAATTTAATATATGAGCATACACGTCTTCATACATGGAATAGAAATGATTATACTTTTGATTTTGTTGAACATTTGATGATAACACAGATCGAAACACGTAGAACAACGAAATTATATTGCAAATTCAAATAAAAATCACACACCCTGTTATATGTAGAACTCGAAAGAATCTAGAAAGAAAATCTAAAGGCAGACTGGATGCTAATGTAATAATTAGTTTAAGTGAATAGCGTGTGAAAGTGTGTCCTGGATTGTTCAGGTGCAGGGTAGGGACTAGTGGCGGGTTCTTCTAAACACGTCACTGAATATCTGGATTTCGTAAACGGAAGGGACTTGTTGAGTCGCTGAGAGGCTATCAGCTTCTGAAGGCTTCTCCCTTATGCAGTTAGTTTCATGAATAACATATTGTAACATGTGTATATCAGATGGCCAAGTTACTAGCTCAGGTTGTTGTAGAACAAGAACGTTCATTGTCATATTTTCAGAATCGTAATATTAATACACTTAGGCAGTTCATATAAGTTCCCATTTTCACAATAATATTCAGATCTAGTTTAATGTTATTCCTTTCCTGCCTATGTCTCTCAAATAATTCTTCTATTGACACATTTTAACCAACTGTTTTTAAATAATTACTGATTCTTTTCATGATAAACTGTAGATAACGAATCTACTGCTTAATTTATTTCGAAATTATCTTTTCTCTCTCTCTTATCGATGTCCATGCCCTTGAGGCGGATATATCCGATGACGTGATGAAAATATTGTATTGCAGAAAATGTATTAATGATCGTGGAATGGTTAAAAATTCTCCGTATACACATTTACAGTAAGATAAAACGTTTCTTCCTAAACAAAAAACGTAGAGCTAGCCAGCCGAATGGGACGTATTAAATATTGGATATAAAATGTTTATTAAATATTGTTTCTGTCCAAATAAATGATACTTTATCATGAAGAAGTGAGTCTTGAAAGAAATAGCTTCAAGAGAGAAAAAAATTCTCTAGTAGAAACACATCTGATGACGTTGCTGTAACAACTTCCAACTGCCTGACAACTGTTCTGTGCAATTTCCTTCATCCCATTTCATTGCTCCGAAGCAAGACAGTGGAAAGTATCCAGTATATATACTTCTTACTAACTCTGTGGCAAATAAACTCGAGATTAAACAGTCCTATTATCAAAGACTTATATTAGACTCACATCTGAGCTGGTTCGGTCCATTTAGAATCATAAAAGGAACGTCTTTTCAGTAGGCTCTCAGCTTTAATACGTTCATCCCGTCTTGATCTGAGTTATTACTTGGGATGATATACCATTTACAATTAAGAACTTTATTTGGCTGTTATTCGTATGGAATTCAGACCCAGCAACAAGCTAAGAGAGGTTCCGTGGTATTCCTCACTGCCTACAAGCAAATAACACCATAAACTCATTCCAATTGCCTGTTTTAAATTTGTGAACATTCCATTTTAAGTAGGATTTGAGGTTTTGACAGCGGTGATGAAGAAGAATGCCCTCTTCTGCGATGTGGCGCCGTGTAGATCTTATGTGAACTGACGTTTCTGAGGAACGTATAATCTCCATCTTCAGGGTAGAAAAATCCGCGAGCGTCGTACCAGCGTGAGCAGGCGGCTAGCAGAATGCTAGTCACCTGCTCACACAAGATCTAAACGGCGCCGTCCTAGAAAAATGTCATTTTTCATCATATCTTAAGTTTCTGCAACCGAAAGCATGTCGTTATATTATTTTAGTGGGCTTTGTGCCTAGATCAACTGCCCTAACATTCATAGGAAAAGATTATAAATAACAGAGTTCAACATTTTTATTTAATTGGATTAGTTTCTTTGTAGTTTCTTTAAGACAGTTGCCAATACTTCCGACTGTAGTAGCGTCAATTTATAGGATGACGGTAGTGAATCAGAAGAAGCGTAGAAGGAAACGGTCGTGACCTACGTTCAAGTACTACCGTGCAATTTTCATGGAAGGTCTGAAGAAAATCATGAATACATCAATCAGAATATTCGGTATTCCAACCGATATTCGAAAGGGGCACCTTTTGATTGTAAGTCTGATGCATTACAGTTTCCTTGCACTCGTGATATATTTTGTTACATTCTCGGTTCAATTCCCCTTTTCTTATGACACACTGTTCCGTCAGGAAATTCTTGTTTTAAATATAGATTTTAGCTAATAATACATCATCATCTGATAATGAAGTTCCGATAAGATACGTACGATTAAATATTTGTTGACTGATTAGCTATGGCAGTTTCATAAAGAAGTGA
This sequence comes from Cryptotermes secundus, assembly GCF_002891405.2. Taxonomy (NCBI): domain Eukaryota; kingdom Metazoa; phylum Arthropoda; class Insecta; order Blattodea; family Kalotermitidae; genus Cryptotermes; species Cryptotermes secundus. The sequence goes on along the minus strand of NW_019727393.1, from coordinate 589,361 downwards.
CATATATATTAAGTCAGAAAATAACCAAATAATATTCGTGGTAAATGGTGATAATAATAGAAAATTGTATTCATAATTTCTATATCATGCATTCTGATTAATGTTAATGTGGTAGTTAAAAAGAAATGTATAATTGCAACAAAATTTATAAAACAGATGACAAAGGGAAGGCGTAATGATTTGAAGAAAAACTAAATACTCATAAAGTTATTGCCTGCTTTTAAACAACCTGATGATTCATGACCGCGTGCATGAGAGCTTACCATTGGACTCTTGTTTCTAGAATCGTCCTAAAACTCTTCCGTTTTCATGCATCTTTTCTTAACATAACATCCACATCATCAATTCACTTACGGTTTGTTCTGATAGTCTCATCCTTGAGTTCTGAAAGCAAATTTATGTTAATTTCTTGCCCATTCCTCTCTGCGACAAATTCCACTTATTAATTCTCTCATTTCATTAGCATGAGAAATATAAATTACGATATTCCAGATTATGAAATTTCCGTAACCATCGTCCTCAATCTAAGGCTCCAATATTCTATACATCATTTTATTGTCAGGCACTCGGGCACACTTCACACATACGAACCTCAAAAAGAGTGGGTCTCGTGACAACGCATGCGCAGTCACGATTCTTCGCCTTTCGTATATAATCTGTTGTGAAATGCTAAGAACTGACAGCTGCTACCATTCTTGAAAATGTGATTCCAAATTATTATGGAGTGTCTCCGTTTAGATCGCAGAAACCCCCGACAATAATTTATAATCACCCTGAATTTAATTTCAGTTTGAGGGTCGAAACATGTAGTGGAACATAAGTTAATAAATTATTATTGCGTTGACGTTGGAATCTGTATTATTAGGTGAATTTAATCTTTCGGCCTCCCATCTATGTCTAGTCTCGAAGTGGTTTCTTTCCATCAGGATTTTCGACTAAATTTGTTCATGCATTTCTGACATTTTTAATGATGCTTCAAGTCCGATCATCTTAGACTTGTTTGTTTGCTCTAATTGCGTACAGTGGTGTTCCGAAGATCTCTCCAAATCCTAGGCACTGTATAAGATTTTGTGACATGCTAGGATTTTTTAGAAGCAGTTTCATCTTAAGACGCGATATTGTGTTGCCAGGGGAAACGGAGGGACATATAGGGCACAAATAGAAATTAAGATTTACATCTTTTAGAATGTAACGCCGTGGAGTCCGTTAAAAATTAACCGACGTTTCGTCTCCAACTTCAGTGTCGAAAAATAAAACCTAGGAAGCAAATATTGCTGCCTATTTCATGCTGGTATCTTTCTTGGCTTACTCTCTGACATGTCAGTTGACTATTACTGGACTAAAAGACGTTATATCTCGAAAGATAGAATTCTTCATAACCGCCGGTGTGATAATATCACGTCCAACATTAGCAGAAGTGTTTGCAGAATTTAATTTCCTGTGCATTATAATTTTTGACGTAAGAGTTTCAATTGGGTACAGATATGAAAACTTAAGAGGAAAGTAAAAGTATAAGTACTTCCTGTTGGGGCTACCGAGATACTTAACTTCGTAGAGATTCTGAAAACGAAATGTAAGAATAAAAGTCTTTTCTTAAGAAAACTCTGTAAATGGGACTTTTCTTTCCGACAAGAGAACAAAGCATTGTGCCAAAATATAAAGTTCTCCCTTACACATGCTTGAACTAACGAAATATCAATTTTAGCAGTATAAACGTCTCTTAAGGGTTAATAACATTCGGACATTTTATTTCATCTCATTTCTCCAGACTTTGCTTTGTTCCCTTATTCTATTATAAGATAGAAACATCTTTCGTAGACGTATTAGAGTAACCTTCTTGCGTTGAATATTTGCAAAGCAAAATGTAGGAAATTCGAATACGTCTTTAGAAATGTGGTAAAAGGTCCCGAATGTTATTATCTTCTGCCTTATGACGCCATGTTATTTAGTAGATTGTTCTATCTCCATCTTCGAATCACCCTTCTACTCTGAAGATGGATGTCGTGTTGACCTCCGAAAAATAAAACTCCGTAGTTTTAGTCCGCAAGTGAACTATACCGAACGAGCGACCGCTGCTTGTCGGCGAAGTTAGTGCTAACTTTATCTGATAGAGGATGTCGCGTGGTCAGCGCAACGAATCCCCACGGCCGTTAATCTCGGTTTTCTACACCGGAGCCGCTATTTCCTTGAACTAGCTCTTCAATTATCCTCACAAGGCTGAGTGGACCCCGTTCCAGACCCACTACTTCTCAGAAAATCTGGTAACGACTGGAATCGAACCCAGGACCTCTGGAACTGTAGCCCGGAACTCTGCCCACTAGACCACAGAGGCGGTCAGTGTGTTCTCCGAACAGTAGTTAATTACCTACCAGACCACATAGCGTCGCGTTCCAGAAGGCAATAGTTTTCGAAGTCACCTCAAGGGAGCCTCAAATCTCTCACTAGAGATCCTCGTGTTACCCATGGGCGTCGACAGCTGAGTGGACAGTGGAATTGTTAAACGACGCCACGTACATGAAACATTAATCAAGAGAAATGAATGCCTGTGGAGTAGGCCAATAAGAGAGGAGTCTTTTTCAGTTCCAACGATTTCATTTCCTATTTGTCCCACCATAATTTCTCCATGCCAAACACAGAGGTTATGATCATTCAACCTACAGCCACTTGCTCACGCTGCTTCCTCGTTCGCGGATTTTTATACCCCGAAGATGGAGGCGATATGTTCCTCCGAAACGTCGGTTTACACAATATCTCGACGGGGTCATATCCCAGAAGACGATATTCTTCATATTCACCGCCGTGAGAACTTCAAATCTTACAACTACAGTGAATCAAAATTTTTAATGAGATTGCAATTAATACAAATAATTTACATGAGCCAAATAAATTATATAGGAAAATAAAAGTTACTTCAATTAAACTTGAGAGTAATAAAAACTTGCAATGCATCCCACTTCGCTATGTTTTGTAAATATGTGTAGTGTCTGTTGCCTATAATAAAAACTGTATATCAGCTAAACCCAGAAAATGTAAGGTAACATTCAATTAAAATTCCTCTGGCCCTTCCATGTATTTCAAAATCCAGCAATTAAAGTGTGTAAAATTGTAACGCCCACCGTTTCAAAAGGATGCGAAGCATTTTTCCCAGTCTGGGCGAAGGATGAGACCACTGATGATATGAATAGTAAGCATTTAGGGTGGCAGACCATTCTGAAACTAGCAGAGATAAATTTACTAAGAATTCTGAAAGTGGATGAAGAGGAACTTTTTGAATGTTTCACTTCATAAAGCAAAACTTAAATATCTGGAATAATTGATGATAGAGGAGCAAGTCACACTTCCCCTTCTCGTCGTAGCCGTCTCAGGAAGCAGCAGGCCTTGGGGCAGACAGATTGGAGGCCTGCCTCTCTTGCTGCTGCCCCCTTTAGCAATGTTTGAGCTACCGTGCTGAGGCCTGCAGAGCACAGAGGGAGCTATGTGGTGAGAAATGCCTGTTTGGTACAGAACAACGTCCCAGTCTAAAGTTTCCTTCTTCCCAAGCGATGGGCTGTGAGGGTTATAGATTTCCTTGCAGTAACCAAAACTCTCAGGCGTTTCAATTGGCACCCCTGGGGGCTACGGCCAGCCAGCACTTCGCCACATGATCATAGAGCATTTTCACAATACCCAAAAACACCAGCTAGTAGACGATTAAGAGAGCACGCTCTGTCGCAGGATTACATTTAAGTATCCTATAGCATAAACATCCAAAATTGATGAAGGTGCTAAGAAATTTTAACTCCTATAATCCATATATCGTGGAATTAATATTTTTATATTTAAATTTTAAATCGTAACTACTTGTAATAATCTTCATTATAATGTTGTAATGTAGATTTATTGTCACTTTACAAATAAGTATTGGCCCACAACAATAGACACCCGTTGCAGGATATGTATCCATATTGGGAAAATTAACGTCAGTAACTTGGGTTACAGATCATAGGAGATATCTGGAAGGTAAAATTCTCCCTGTACTTAACTAATTAAGCACTACGCCATAAAAATGTATGGAGGAGTGGAGAAGGTGTTTGATGATGACCCAAATTATAGGTCGAAATTTATAGCAATAAATCCATGATCATATTAAAGAAGTGCGACACAAATCAACACCTGTTCTTGTCTTCACCCGAAGATATTCCACTTTGTCCTTGTGTTTACGGCCGTAACTATACGATTCAGGGCTTATGACACTCATGGAAGAGAAGATAAGTGGATACAAAGTTTTTGTATGAGAAACTGAAGGAAGGAGACTATTGGGAATAGGTAGACGTAGAGAGGAGGATTATACTAAAAGGGATCTTGAGGAAATGAGATGTGAGAGTGTGGTCTGGATTCATCTGTCTCAGGATAGAGACAATTGGCGGGCTGTTTTGAACACGGTAATGAGCCTTCAGTTTCCATACAATTCTTGGATAGCTTGAATAGCTTAGCAACTATTAGATTCTTAAACATTCATCCACATTCTCTTAGTTATTAAATGAATAAATTAGGAGATTAAGAAGCCTGTGTTTCCGAGAGGCATCTTGTTCATATCAGACTAGAAGTTAGGGGTGACATTAAGCAGAAGAAGACAGAATATTGGCATCCCTTTACAAATGTCCAGACACAGAAGAACTTCACTCAACCCCTTCTTGTTTTTGGATCCATTTCCTGTTAGCCGCATGGATATGTGCGTTAGTGCTTTTTATTTCCTTTCTCGTCTCTTTACGTATCCAACTACTCAATGCCCGAAAAACTTTATATTTCTTTCATCCCTTTCTTTGAGCTGATTTGGCTGTCCATTACATGACACACGCCCTACTTCCATTTACTTTTCTTAACTTAACTTTTTCTTCTCCCTCCCTCTCTCTCATGCATGCTTTTCTTTCTTGTGAAAATGTTCCCCAATGTGAAAAGGCTGTACTTCTTAAAGAAAATCCTCCCTTTTCTGTCTGCCATGTCCTTCTCAACTTCATGCTCCAGTGTCAGGTTCTGAAGAAGAAACTAATCTCCAATATTCACAAGTTCTAGAAGCAGAGTTCGCACTTGATGGAATGGTCAGATTTGAAGCTGTGAGAGCAGATATCTTCGTAAGACATTCTTCTCTGATATTCTCACGCAAAAACAAGAACGTATGGCATTTAATGAAGGTGATCATAAGACACACTTTTTTTCTGATCGCCTGTTCAATGGAAAACTTCATTATTACGAAAAACAGTAATATAAATATTATCAACTTGTTTTTTTTCTTTCCTTTTTAATCTTTCACCCTTTACATGTTTCGGTCGTAGTCACCATCTTCAGAAGGGCATATCAATACTTGTGGAAACTACTATTAAAATATCATTGATCATTATCAATACATACATACAATACCATCACAATGTCATGAATATAAAACCTTAGCCTTTAACAACTTCATAACTACATCGATATGCCTTAATTTATTAAAATATTTATATATAAATTATTATAATTAGTTTATTTACAAGTGTGATTTAAAAAACTTTGTTAAAATCTAGAACTAATTTGGTTCGTGTCCTTTAAAGGAAGATGAGTCAAGGATGAAAGATTAAAAAGGAAAGTGCAATTATCAGTCACACCGGACTGAGTTGATAATCTTTTATACTATTGCTAGTGTGACGGACCAGGATGAACCAAATAAAAAGAACAGTAAATTACATCAGTCAATTCTGCAAGACTACTTTCGGTTGATTTATATGAGGACAAATGAACCGAAGAGGCTGGTCAAGTAGTAAACCTCTAGAATTGTATTCGGGAGACACTTGATTCGAATCTCAGCTGGGAAGCCGGCTATTTTGGTTAAGGTTTCTCGTGGCTCTCCCCAGTTACTCCAAACATATACCGTGATATTTACTCGATCAGGCCACTCCTGTTTCCTTTCATATCGTCATGTGTTAGAGTGACTAAAGACGGAGTTTTGGATTTGAGATTGGATTTATTTGCCACTTGCAGCTTGTAACTACAAATCACTATTACATTATTGCTAATTTGCACTCGCTAAGTCCTTTAATTCTGCCTACAAGGATATTCTATAAGGTTCTGACAATGGTGTACATCACTAGAATTACTGTGTTTTCGGACTTTGTCCATCGTCCGGTATTCTAAAAGCCAGAAAAGACAACTTTTCGGAAATTGAAGGAACCCAACAGAGTAGGTGCCTCCCCTCCCCTGAGGACGGAAACAGATCCAGTTTCCGAAACGTTGTGTTTTCTAGTTTCTAGAATAGCGGACGATGCACAAACTCCGAAAGAAATAGTAATTCTCAGCGATATACGAATATAATAATAATATAAGTGTCGTGCTGTATTCATTCTTATCAGTCGTGCTAGTTAAATATTAAAAGTAAAAAAGTAAAGATATTCCTGTACCAGGCCGTGAAGGCCCATAGGATTGTGAGAGTTGAGGGTCCCACATTATCTAGACAATCGGTTCAAAGATGGCGGTAAGGTTGTCAGCCTTACGCGCCGGCCGCGCTTTACTCCGCAGGAAAATTATTTAATTAATTCCTGGTATTCATTTCTGTTATAGGCTGAGTATTATTTGTATTAAATATTATTATATATTTTTGTATGAATGCCTTTGCAAGTTTCGGTCAGTTGTGACCATTTTCGGAGGGCATAGCAACATGTTGACGAAACTACTATTACGTACATTAAACATAGTACACGAAGTTAAATCAAAGTTTTATATAAAGACTTTAATTAAGATAAAATGTGGTTGAGTTAAAAATTATTAAACTTTTTAATATTTAAAATCTTAAACCTCTAAGGTTCGTGTCTTCGTACCTCTTTTAATAAATCGTAATCATTTTAACTCAACCACGTTTTACCTTAATTAAAATCAGTACTTAATGTCTCACCTATGATGATGTCATATGCTTGTTTTTCTCATAAGCGTACGGAAGGTATGCATTGATAAAGCTCCCAATATTTATAGCCAAGCTTCTACAAACATTCATGCTCTTCCTTGAGGTACGTGTATACACAAGTTCCAGTCCATAAACTCCTGTTTATTCCCACACTTAATCCACCTAATATCCGTTAGCTGCTCCGCCATCACGGGTTAAGATCCCAGGGGAAAGACGCTAGCGCACAGGATTAAGATAATATTCACCCTTATTTTAATGGAACCCGGTCGAATATACATAACGACACCTTGACCTGACCTGACCTTCTTAGCGTGAAAGGCCACGAGGCTGTAACATATTATTAAACTATATCACAAACTCAAGTATCATATACGTACTTAAACCGATGAATCGCGCTGGTTATGGTTTAAAAATTACAGTTTAGATTAGTAAAATTCTTGCAATCACCAACTTTCCAAAATCGAATTCTCTTTAATAATAATAAATTATAAGAATGGGCAATGAAAAGCTTTGGAAGGATACAGTCCGTGCCGGAGCACGGAGAATCACGCCTTCTTTCCTTGTGTCTCGACAGTCTGAATGTTCCTAGCTATTCCGAACAGATTTAATTAAATTGCTACTGCTGACCAGCACCGTAATTTTTAGTTTTAAATACCGTCGGGACTCTGACAATAATTGTTATTCAAGAATGTTACATGTTTTGAAACGGGGCCTCTCTTTCAACGAGAGAATTATTCTAACTAATACTGGTCACCCCCTTTCTATGGGGGTTTTGAAAATGTTTATTGATGAAGCTGACAATATTGTCACTTGTTAGAGTGATTATAGACGAAGTTTGTATTGGAAATTTAATTTACTGACCACTTACAGGTCGTAACGAAATGTAACTGCATCTCTGCCCCTAATCTCCTCATTTTACATATCACTACAGCACAAGGTAAGCCTTCTGTCTGCTTGCACTAGTCGTTTTCCGGTAACGGATCTTAACAACGGAGATGCTTCAGCTTCTGTGCTCATGTCTTTACTGTCCGGCGAATATTCCATAACTGTACTGTTGCAGCAATAGAATAACTGCCAGGCTGGCGCCGTCTCACATCAACCTCCTAGTCTTTGCCTCACAGACTGACTTACAACTGACTACTGCTCGGCTAGTGTCATCATTATACATAACCCCTTGGCATGGACCGCATAGAAAACACTGTTTTTCTATTGTTGCGCGTGAACTCGTTGCCGTGGGAACCTCTTTTATTTTGCGGTAGTTTCGTAGTAATGGGTCTACACTCTACATTATTGTAACTACAACTTCGGTTACTAAGTTACTATGGTTCCTTCTATTGGCGTTGCTTACTGTGTGGTTATTGGACTGCGTAAATGACATTAATATATCTCGTACCTCACAAGTTCGCGCTTTCTCCATATTGTTACGACTGATTGTACGAAATAAGATATTATAATAATGGAGTGGCTTCCAGGGGCATTTATTGTTCGTATCAAAATTCATTCTCACCCATCCAGTGGATCTGAAGTCGAAATATGCGGACAGATAAGAGAAAAAATTAGATACATCTCACGTATTTACTCCATTGTATGTACATCATGAAAACAGTGGATAATATTATAAATGCAACAAAAATAAATAGCTGGTTGCCAAAGCGGTAACCCACTAGACGTGTATTCGGGAGGTACTCCTTTCGAATCTAGGTCAGGATACCGGCCATACCGACTGAGATTTGTCATGGTTTTACTCAGTAACTCAAGGTTAGGCCACGACCGTCTCCTTCTAGGTTTGGTCAACTGTACTCTCAGCAATCATGACATCATTCAACGCTGTGTATTTCAGATACTGACAGCAATATTAAACAACCCGTAACCTAACCTAACATCTACAGACAGTTCTTTAATTGATGAATAACGCAGGATTCCCTTAGGCCGTTAACAAATTCAACACTCGTAATTAACAAAACCTAAGTTAAGGATTAAAGGGTGAAGAAGTAGAGTAGTTGTTTGAGGCACTATGCCGCAAGCTGGAAGGTCGCGGGTTCGAGTCCCGATAAGGTGAATATTTTTTAATTTATCTAATCCTACCAGCACCACTATACGGTCCTGGGGTCGACTCAGCCTCTAACAGAAATGAATACCAGGAATATTCCTGGGGGAAACAACCTCACCGCCATCTGTGAGCCGATTTTCTAGAAAATATGGAAGCCTCGACGTCTCACAATCCTATGGGCGTTCACGGCCTCTTACAGGTATGGCTTTACCTTTGCATTTTTACCGAAAATTAGTAGTCAGCACTCATCACAGTCTCTATGTTGTAAGAGTTAAAGCAAGTACCTCTCCTTTCAAGACACTACGTGGAGCTACACGTGGAGTTAGACATACATCCACAGAGCAATGAAGAAGGCGTGAAATGAAAAGCTGTAAACCAGATGACAAACTGTTTTTAATTATTCGGTAGAATGGCAACCGTTAATTCTGTTCTAACTCCCTTAAGGGAACATTATACCGCTCCTCACATGAGAATTTGCGTCACACACGTCTCGGGCTATATGGAACGGCTGTTATTCATTTCAAACTTTGTAGCGTTCACTAAATTACATCTCAAATTCTTACTGCATGTCTCGCGAGGCCCCAGATCGTGGAAGACGGCGAATTTCGACCAGTAAACGACTTCCTTCACACGTTTAATAACGATCACATGAACTAGGAGAGCTCAGGATGTTATGAGAATCATCTTCCGCCGTGTTACTTCGCGTAGTCTGGTACAAGTTCACTGATGATGTAGACTAAATTACTGCGTCTATCTTCAGGGAGGAAGTGTAATCCGAACAATCAAGCAACAAGTAATATTCTCCTTGCTGCTTGCTCGTCTTACTTTTCGACCTTGGAATTAGCGTTTCCTGCGAAACGTCGGTAAAATTCCCCCAAACTACATGACACAAGATACTACAAGACAGAACATAAAATAGTGACCAAAATGAGAATGAAAATACCAGGTTCCGCGCAGCCCTGTCTATTTTCTACCACTTAAATACAGGAACTTCATAATTATTCACTTCGCAAAGATGTTTCATAATTTAGGGAATCTGTAGGTTCATCAATGTCTTTAAAACAAATCTCTCTCCTTCACCTAATTAAATGAATCTAATTCACACCTTCACAGCCTATTTCTCCAAGAACCATTCTAATACTATCCTTCCATCTAGGCTTTATGATAATGTAATATGTACAACCGTTGTTAACTAATGGTTTTATAAACAACGCCCACTGCTAATCAACGACCACGGAATAAGAAAATACACGGCAATCGTTACTCACTAACGGCTTCACAAAAAGACATGTTCTCGTGGCAACAAGTGAATTATAACGATAAGAACTGGTGCTTTCTATGTGGTCAGTGTCGAAATGTTATAGGCAGAACAGATATAGAATTTAGTTAGTTGAGCTGGAGTTAATCAGATAAGTAGGAGGTTATTGTGAGACTGACGCCAGCCAGGGAAGTGAAGGATTGGTTGGTTGCTGAATTAGTTAGTGAGAGAACTGCAGTTTAGTAGTTGTGAGCTGTTGCTGTTAAAAGCTGATAGCTGAGGCACGCGGATAGTTCAGGAACCCAGAATAAGTTGAACGTCCGCTGCGGGAAGCCGTTATTAGGTAACAACTGTTGAAGACACCGCAAACGAAGAAGTTTAGTACGTGCTGTAGTAAAGTACTGAGTGTGTGTGAATTAGAGNCACTTCTCACACCCTCGAAACCACCCCCTTCTCTGAAATTTTTCTTCTGCGCATTCAAGGTTACTCTTGGCCTTGTTCGAAGTTACGTGACACTTGCTTTACTTACAGTAACGATCTGTAAGTGTTCAATAAATTCAACTACCAACTCCATCCCCTTCTATAATCACCCCAAAACGTTACTATATTTGTATCGACTCTGTCAGGCGCTCGGACTACGGTAGTGTCGAACAATAGTGAGTAGTTAATAGGACAAAAAGGTGGAAGGAGATGGTAATGGCCTAATATCAAGCACTATCCACGAAACCCACGATACTCACCGCAGAAAATAGATTCTGTATTTAGACGGGGATTTGATCCTGGGTCTCCCGATTAGGAAGAAGTGCCACCAACTCTTCCGTATCATTTGATCCTCCAATCTGCACGTAGAGTCCCTCCCTTCGATGCGAGACATGTGCTTATCGGGCACGTCACCCTCTCTGTAATCATGCTGACAGCATCAGGTTATGTAGCTCACATTGCGCGCACTTTCCTCAAATTTTTTGTTACGCAATTTCTTTTATGTCCAAAATCATTCATCTACAGCATGCTGTCAAACGTCTCGAATCCCTTCTTCATGTAGTAAGTGTGTCTGTCCATCTGTCTATATTTACTTATAATCTATAAAATTCCTCTACGGGATATGGATAGTTTTGTATTCGTGGTCAACTTTCGGGCGGATTCCATTTGGTAGTTCTCGATCGAAACTGATCCTTCCTGTACAGGGCGACCAAATCCAACTTAATTTCTATAAATAATGCTCATCCAACTAGAAATTTCTGAATAATATAAATACAGATTCAATGATCTACTTATCTATCTATCTTACTATTTATGGCTCTAAAATCCTTGTGAACCTTGACATCGTTTTCAGTTTCTTAATCCATGTACAGTCAGTAGGACTCCTTGGACGGGGGATCAGTCCGTCGGAAGGCCGCTACCTACACCCACAAAAACCCAAACAGAATAAACACACACAGACTTCCATTCCTTGAATGTAATTCCAACCCACGATCGCAGTGTTCAAGCGGGTCAGTGTGGGCGTCTAAACTAAATGATAAAAAGACAAAGTTGTCCCTAGGCGTATGGGGGGATGTATGTATAGAGCCACATTTTCTTGACCTTGGCATTAGTTGGAGGTGAGTGGTCAACTTCACGCCTCTGGTTGAACCCAAGAGCCGGTCTGGATGACGTGGAGAAGAGAAAATTCTTAACCTTACCGGGACTCGAACTCCGAACTCTCGGTCGTCCAGCCCATAGCTAGTCGCTATGCCGAGTACGCCATCCCGGTTCCTAGACTTCATGATAACAAAACAAATTCTATTTAAATGTGTATTTATGTTGGAAATATTTAATAAATTACAAGAAAAAAGGCTGTAGTATCTGTGTACCATCAGTAAAAGTAGATCTGTACTTGTAATAAATATTTATGAATGCGAATGAATACGTAGAATCTCAGAGAGTGTTTTAAGAGAGCTGCGTTATCCAGTACAACTTCTACATTTTGTTAAGGAGTATTTTATTATGCAAACTGGATTCAAGACTTCTACAGATGTGACCATGGAGAGTACTACATTTATGTTGTGGTGACCCGTGGTTTACCGGAGGACAATTTCAGGCCTACATGGCTTTATATCTGATAAAAATACTCCTGATTATGTGTAATTACAGTACGTTTCCAAATACTATTATCTATTCATCGTTCTGCAGTTGGGAGCAAGACCGTTGTAGGTTCTGTATCATAATATTTCCTTATATGCGGCAATAGCTACAGGGTGGTGCACAAAAGGAAAATTTACAAGTAATTAGTAGAATCAACTGACATGAACTTCCATTTGCTTATTTTCATTAAATATTGGCGTAATATTGTCCCATTCATCTTACTGTTTCTAGTAAAATATAAAATGTCCCAACTACCGAAATTACATTACATAACTACAGAACCCAATTCCAGTATCTGAATGTACGCGGCACAACAGACAGATATACAAATGCAGAAAAGAAATTTTATTACAGAATATATAATTGAAAAGTCCTAGATCGCATCAAATGGAGGAACTGTTTTGGAAGAGACTGTGGACCTGTCGTCTGACAGATTACAGATGAATGAATGAATATAATTGAATAAGTAGAAATTTCTCATTCAATCAAGACTTCGTACATTTTCTTTAAACACATACTCATGATCATCATCATTATTTTTAAGAGTTGAGCTTGTTACTCAGTTCTGTCCTCAAACACGAAACATCTTTGAGGTTTATGAGTAACTGTTTTTACTTGAGCAGATTTCCAGCCTGTTGCAAAATCCCCTGTGATGTAGAAGCAGGGTTTTTGTTCAGAGTTTCCTTCCCATAGACAGGTTGCCTACCGTGGCTAACGATTCCATCTACCCACCACTGAACTCTCTGAAAGGAGCCGGCACTTAATTGGATCTAGCCACCAGGCCAGTGGAACCTGGAACGTGCATAAGGCAGGGTCGCCACTTCCTGTAGTTGGACTGTCTCTTGTTAGAGTCCCGGCTTGCTATCTATAAACATATAATCAAATACAGCAATAAAATAACTATCCAATTCAACAAAATGGTCAATAAATCTTAGATCTATTTAGAAAGTATTTTACGTTTAGTTTCTGTTGGAAAATTTTCGGAATAGAAATTGGAAACTCTGTCACACTTCCTGTAAATCATTACTACTTTCAGTGCAAGTCTCTTCGCTTCTCGACATTAATTCACAGTATGGATATCTTCCGCTTTTTGCTACAAATTTTATTCTTTAAGAACCAAACGTGACCATAAAATTCTTCTATATAAAGCAGAGTTCTTCCCAAGAGCTTTGTCATTTGAAGTGTTGAAACCAATCTCTGTTTCAATACTATTTAGCAGCGAATATCTCTTAAGAAAAGAGTACCATCTTCTGGGTTGTACTTCTGTGTAGTCTGGTAGAACCTGTAGCTTCAATCTACAGTGTATACGGGCACCCAAAACAAGATATCACCAAGAAATGTGCGTCAAGCAAAGCGGTGTACTTCTTTGCTAAATTCTTGTTTGGCTTACTCATTGACCTTAAGGACAGAGACAGAGACGTTTCGCAGGAACATATTCCTCCGAAACGTCTGTGGAATCTACCGAACTACATGACATTACAATTCACTTCTTATTTTCGTGGTAACATTTCTGAGAATCTCAAATCCAACATTTCTTAAGAGAACGAGGACAGACGTAACAGAAGTGGAAACACCAGTAACAGTACAAAGAAATAGGAAGTAGGGTAAGGAACACACTGGAAGCGTGGCTGGGGGGGTATGGACACCTAACGAGTGGAAGCAGCGAATCCGAATTTCATCTTAGAAGATCTGTAACGATATCTGATTCAAGCCAGTGTAGAGGGTTCTTCTGCAACCAGCAGAGAACATATTACTTAGTTCCCTGCAGACCTTCTCACATTCACAGTATCGATAACTCTTAACATCAGAAATTGAATTGACTGTTCAACTTTGGAAGAGGGAAATGACTCCATAGATTTTGTGTCATTCCCTGTCCTTACCAACTCTTACACATCTCGTCTAATTCCTTTCCTAACTTCCACTCCCCTTGCAAATTTCCCCAGAATCCTGTAACGAATTTCTTACGTGTTAATAGAATTATCTTTTCTCTCTTTTTGGTTGCTGAATTCGCTACTAATCTCTAAGTTTCGTCAAGTGATGTCGCTCGGTTGATATGGCAGGAAGTCAGAGAAGAGCGTGCGCAATCTTCGAACTGCTGTTAAAGTAACCTTACTTTTATCCTCCGCAGATTCTGAAAAGTACGTCATGAAATCAATATTTTATTTGTCCATGTTAAAATCTTTTCCTATCAACCCATTTTTATAGGGTGTCCAAAATATATTCTCTAATTCTTTCTAGATATTCCCAGTATTTATATTTAACGGAAATATTAGTGTTCTCAGTACCCTTAGTCGATCACGGTGGCCGCGCGGTCTTAGGTATGAACTGTCTTCGCTCCCTAGAACTCTGGGATGGTGGGTTCGAATCACATTCAAGGCATGGATGTCTGTGTGCGCGTTCATTCTGATGAGCCCCTCTATATGTTATAAAACGACTTTGTTGTATCTCTACCTATGATATTGGGCCACATGGAAAGCATAAGTTTAAAAACTAAATTCTTATATATACTCGTATGAGGTATACATGCTGTCACGTAGTCAGGGACTTCATAAATAATAATTGGTTCCGGATTGGATGAAAGGATTTACTAACACCTTCGTTTACAACGTCTCTTGATCACCAGCAATTTACAATATCTCAGAATACGCCTTCTTAGTCTGTTTTCGCTAGTCCTTGCTCGGTTAGAGGTCTCAACAATGGTTAATCCTCTGCAAATTTTTCTGTCAATTTCTGGCAACGGATTTTAACACAAACTCACTATAACTTCAAATAACACGTGAAGTCTTCTTGGCACTGTCTAATTCCTTTCTTGTCATTTCTGCAGTTGCCAGTTCTGAGACTACTCTCGACTACTGTTGTGTACTCCGCCTTACTCCGTCTACTACTACTTGGTGTCGAGCCCAATCTGGGGCTCATGACCAGATATTTATTACTATTTGAGTGTTACGGTCTTGTTTTTTATAGGGTGCCCTCTCTGACGAGAGGACGTGTCTGTCTTGTGTATATGCTGTTGGTCCTTGCCAGCACAGTCTTTCTCGGGTCCGAGTCCCTTTGTACTCGCGACCATATTTTACTGTCTCAGATTTGAGACTTCCCTTTTCATCGCCTCCTACGACTCGCAGGGTCACGGTTGAGGTATTCGCCCCCGCCTCTACACAGGAGCCTCTACTGCTCCTGCTGCTCCTGGTTCTGTCCTGCCGAACACTTCTTTAATCACTTTGCACGGACTTCATGGGAAACAGGTGTCACGTATCAGAACGAGTGGTGCAGACTTCATAAAATACGCCGCTTCCTCTATTTTGCGTTGGCATATTTGCCGTGCCGTTGCCTAACAAAAGAAGTCCTATTCTTGCATGTACGTTCGTTTTTCGTTCCCACGTGATCGCTACCCAACCTGTCCATTGGCATGCTGACTGCTTCCTAGCAACTGTCGTAGCAAAGAGAACACCGCTCCTACTGTTGTGTGTTCGTCTGAACGTGTTTACAGTCGTTGACTAGCAACGGGATTTTCTGTCCATAGCTTAATGCTTTAAGCAAATCCGCAAAATATATTACTATATATCTGAGTGTACTGAAATTATTCCGCGCAGCCTGTATATTCAGCTTTTCCTTTACTATAAATATATGTGGTCAACCAGAAAAATGCTGATAGAAAATGTGCAATATATATATATTGTGACGTGCTGAGCTATGGATGACGCC